>NC_047153.1:3991521-3994021 GCF_009819705.1 Hippoglossus hippoglossus | reverse complement strand
GACGACGGCAAAGCCTGCCAGGGTACTGCTCTCTATGTGTGTCTGTGTGTGTCTGTGTGTGTCTGTGTGTGTGTGTGTGACATGACAGTGAGTGAGCAGGCTGTGGCTGATAATGTCCATGGCCTCTGCAGAGTTTGCCGACTCTGGCCTTCCCCAAAATTAAGCAGGACGTAAAACTGTGAGATTTTAAAAAACATTTGACTGACGACTGAATCATGAAAAAGGAAGAACAAGTTAAAGGAAGCAAAGGAAGTAAGGAGAGAAATCAAAATCTAACTTCCTAAATATGGCCGGACTTCGATGTTTTCCTGTCAGCAGGATATTTCCTGAAAAGCATCAATTAATTTGTATGCAACTTTGAGGGAGGTTTAGCTGAAGGTTAAGAAATTATTGTGGAACAAATTTAATTTCTGCTATAAAGGATTCTCAGAATTTAGAAAGTCATGGAGACAATGAAATCGTTTGCAAAGTTAAGTAGGATGTGGATGAGTTTCTCAAGCATTAACAGGATGTTTCACCTTCCACCCACCTCTGCCCACTTTGCTTTTCTGTTTAACGCCTAAATGTCTCTGTCCCTCCTCTTGTCGTCTCGTTCTAGATGTGGACGAGTGCGCAGAAGAAGGCTACTGCAGCCAGGGCTGCACCAACACGGAGGGGGGGTTCCAGTGCTGGTGCGTTCAGGGCTACGAGCTCCGACCCGACAAGCGCAGCTGCAAAGCTCTGGGTAAAAAAAACAAAAAAAACTGCTGTACTACGTTTCAACCTTGACACGTGACCACAGAGAGTCACTGGGGTTTGACCTCCAATAAAAACACGGTTGCACAGTGTTTATACTTGCCTCGACAGTAACTGTATCCACTCCTCTGCTGCGGGGGCAATGGACTCAGAAGGAGGTTGGCTCATTCAGAGGGTCTGGTCTAGATTTAGATACGCGGTGGAGGTACAGTCGAGCGCAGGCCTGGTACGGCAGCACATAAATCTGCCGCAGACCAGAGTTAAACCCAGGTCAGGACCGTCTGTCAGGCGGTTGCCAGCACCCAGACCTTCACCTCTACTGAGATTAATGCTCCCTGTTATTAAAAGTGACCATCACTCCCAGCTCTACTACGTTTTTTCTTTGTCTCTTTCCAATTTAGTTCTCATGCTTGTCTTCTCTCCGTCGTCCTTCCCCCCCCGTCCTCGTTTCTCTCCTCCTCTCAGGGCCTGAGCCAGTTCTGCTGTTCGCCAACCGCATCGACATCCGGCAGGTTTTGCCGCATCGCTCCGAGTACACGCTGCTGCTCAACAACCTGGAGAACGCCATCGCCCTGGACTTCCACCACAGCCACAAGCTGGTGTTCTGGTCGGACGTGACGCTGGACCGCATCATGAAGGCCAACCTGAACGGCTCCAACGTGGAGGAGGTCGTCTCCACCGGTCTGGAGAGTCCAGGTGGGGTGACGGCCGGTTCAAGCTCGGGACAAGCGGCTCATCAATCGTTTTTTTTCCAATTTATTCAACTGGGCTGTTTTATGTCCGGCTATACTCTGCTGCCGCTCACTTCATCCATCACCTTGGTCATTTGTTAGTTCAGCAGAATGACATCAATCCTCTTCAAACTCTTTGTTCAAACTCTTTCTTTTTTGATATCTTACCCTTATTTTTCTAGCCACTTATTCCTTTCTTTCAATCTGTTCGTTTTCTATCTTTGATGCTTCCTCCCAGCCACAATGTCTCTTGCTCCTTTTTGACTCCTTTTTTTTTTATCTCCTTTTATATTTCCCTCCGAGTCCCTGCTCCTCATCTTTCTTCCCTAAATCTCTGTTTTGTTCTTTTTACTCTCCTCGTTCTTTTATAGCTTTATCTGCCTCGACTCCAACCTTCCTTAGACACGTACCCACAGTAAACAGAACATACAGCGAATACATAAATAGTAGTGATATGAAGAACAGAGAAACGACTTGTTATCTTAAAGGAATAGGTCAACATTGTGGGGAAGCATAGTTATTGCTTTGATTCCTAAGTTTACATCCACACTGCTACGAAATACATATCACATGACCTCACCGGGCATGTGTGTGCAGTTGTAAACAGGAAGCAGATTGACTTCTCTGCAGTTGGTTGCTTAGTTACTGAAAATACCACGAACGAGAAACAACAATGGGGAGAATTAAGACGAGGGATTTCAGGAAGGATAAGTGGAACTTATTTGTGTTCACAACATTTTGCCATTGTTTTCAAATGTCTCCTTTTCATCCCAGCAAGGCTACAACACAACCTCTGAGTTTTCAAACTAAAACTAGGACAGCTGGGTTTACAAACTTCTGTTTATCGGCGCTTGAAAATTGAAATAGTGAAGACAGCAGTGATGCTAAAACTGTAGTAGTGTGGATGCATCCCAAAAATAATGAAATCCATCTTTTTTTATCATGGTGGATTTTCCAAAAACAACAAATAAAGGGCGGATAAACTTTATTTTTTGTTCAATATTATGAGTTTATATTGAAACAGATTTAAAAAT
>NC_047153.1:3274021-3381521 GCF_009819705.1 Hippoglossus hippoglossus | reverse complement strand
TGGATGTTTGTACTGATGCATTAGTCATCCGAAACGACTCAAGACTCATTATTTAAACGTGGTATCGTTCCTCAACCCTGCAGGAGGAAGAACGCTGCGTGCTTACGGTGGCATTACAAGAAAAGTGAAAGTTCAATGAGGCTGAATGCTTGATGCTAATGGTACTTAGGTCAATTTGTAAGTACTAGAAGACGAATAAATCTGTCTTTTGAGAAACTGAAAGACACTGACAATCATTTCCAACAATCACTATATTTAAAACTCTCTCGTATCAGATTGGTTTAGTTTTCCTCGCTCCCCCTGTAGTCAGGTATTCCTGATCTGTTCCAGGTGACTTGGCCGCTCATAAAAGCGTCAGATTCAGTTGCTGCTGAATAAAATAAAACGCAGGACAGTGGACACTGAGCCAACACATAATGTGAGCTGGGCTGGTTTAAAGGGCAGTAAAACTCCCAGGGATGCTCCACCCACAATCTCTGTAATATCAAACACTTGTCGCCTGTGGGCTCGAACGGAGCCTGTAAAAACTGTTCTCACTTTCCTTCTGCATGATCAGCAAGTTACTTCATAATAATTCAGAAAAGAAACTACATGAACACACTTCAGAGATAACAAGACATTTTCAGATGTTAACTCTGGAGGATGTCCACACAATTGGCTCCAGAGTTTCTTTGGAGTTTGTCTTTCACACATGAACAAAGCAGCAGGAGATTCTCAACAAGACAGAAACCTTCAGGATGGAGGCAGGAGGAGAGTTTGTCTTTTTGTTTACAGCACATCTGCGTTGCTTTTTCATTTCATATTCGTCTTTTTCAGTTTTGCGTCGGCCATGTGTTAGAAACGTCATCGACGCGCCCTCTCGCTCGTGGTGAATCCTGCAGAGGAACTCTTCCAAACTTTTTACTTGTGTGTAGGAAGGAGAAACTCTGACATTTACATTCTCACACACAGCTCCTCCAGAGAATGGCCGGAGATGCTCCAGATTTTAATGCATGTCTGAAAACAGCTTTACAGAGACAAACAACCAGGTGCAAATTCATGCATGTGTTTGGTGGTAGGAAGCCGGGGAGACACGGAGAGAACATGCAAACTCTGGAACACAGGAACATTCCTGCTCCACCAGACCAGAGGCCTCAGCAGCTAACTTCAGATGAACAATAACAATTCAACTCCCAAGAGGAACGACAGGTACAGACATTTTGTTCACGTCTTTAAAACAACTCACAGCTCTCGCAGCTGTGTAAATTACGACTCTTGTCTGTCAGCGAAACAATCGGGGCGTCAAAACACACAAGAGAGTCCACGGTGAGGAGGTCGGCGTCTCCTGAGAACGGCTACGTGCCTGAACCTGACAAAACTTTAGAAATACTATTATAAATCAGAGGCACTGACTGAGTGATTGTAACTGACCCAAACCTTAACTGAATTACTTTAACTTGTCTACAAGTGTCAGTAAAGTATTTATGTTGCAAAAATATACGCGTTTTCCCATTTACCGCCATGTTTGCATCACCTGCCTCCACAACATGATCTTTTTAAAGTTGACTTAAGTTCTCAAACTCTGCACCAAAACATTGTGTCATTTCCCTCTATATAAAATCAACTGGAGAGGTTTTACTCTACTGTTTACTCACTTTTCCTTCTCACTTTCTAACGACTTTGCTCTACTTCCACACACACGCTGACAAACACAGACGGGTGCATCCTTGTGTGTGTGTGTGTGTGTGCACTCAAACACACATTTTAGGATTCATCTCGCGGTGCTCAAACCTACATCTGGCGAACACGTGTGAGCTTCTGTCGAGAGACCCGGTGTTTGGCAGAAACTCCCACTCAGCTGAATCTAAAACCAGCGCTGAACAAACAACATGGGACAAAGAGGCACACAAATATAAAATAAAAAAAGCTCCTCTTACCTGTGAGGGGAAGGTCACAGCATCACACACAGGGAGGACGGAGGGAAGCAGGAGAGAAGAGGAAAGAGAAAAAATATTAATACGCAGGAATAACATGCATATTATTTCCAAACAGTCTTTTAGACTTTTGAAGCTGAAATATACGCACGTGTTTTATCTTCCATCACGAGATATCACATAAATTTAAAACCCTGAGAGACTTTTATCGACTCGTGTCCTCATACCTCTGTTAAATCTCTAATGCTTTTAATGATGTAGGTAATAAAACCACTGAAACACGTAAAAACCTGCAAAACCACGAGGAATGCCTGATGTTGCAGATTCACACACTTAACAGCTTTTGAGGCATAATTTTGTTTCAACTAGCAGGACAGAAAGAGGACAAGATGTTTACACGCTTCTGTTTGGATCCGTCGTTCGACAGGAAAGAGGCAAAACCCCGAGAAGCTGCGTTTGGCCCACGACCAGCAGGAATCGCTGGGGGAACCACTCGTCATGTTTACAGCCAGCTTGTGCCTGCAGGGGGCCTGAAATCTGCTGCCAAGTGCTGCCCACCCAGCTCAGCCCCACTTACTCCCAGCTTCCATTCGATAAGTAACGCCGTTTGCACGATGATGTAAAGCCAATAAAAGCTGTTTTACTGCCGGTGAATTCAAACTCACTGTGAAGTGCTCACACACCTGTTTTAACAAGGGGGGGAGCTTGAGATTGACGGTGACGGGTAACAGGTCGGGCATCGGGTTCTCCTGGAAGGAGCCTCACAGGAAATTAACGCCAACACAAACAGCAAATACGAGTTGTAAACATGTCGGTTACAGAGGAAATCAAGCCCGAGGCCTCATTTCCTGCCGAGAGACTTTGATGGAAGCTCAAGGGTTCAACGGGGAACTTTTTTACGAAACGCTGTAAAAAAGAAAACCTTAAAAGTTAGAAACTAGCAGGATCTTTAAATGTTCAAAGCTAAAACAGCTTGGGAAAAGGAAACACACCGACTCCAAGCCACAAAATGGAATCGCAATTAAAGGTCCTAATTTGGCGGAGGTTGGCAGGGGATGTTTCTAATAGGCGGGCAACACCAAGAGCTGGTGAGTAAAACAAAGAGCAGCAGCGTGAAAGCAGAGCGTCGTTTATGGACAGAATTTAAATTGCGTGTGTGAAGTGCATGCACATGTTGCTTTGTGTGTTTGGGTGGAGTTTGTGGAGGCGTCAGATGGAAACTGATGAGCACACACAGCAGCGTTTGGCGATAGTAGAACCCTACCGATGGAGTGGCGCGGAAATCCCCCACAATAAAACCCAAAATAGGTCCACGCCGTCCTCGCCACACCTCAACATGATCCAGTTTGGCCGCGATGACTCTGACACACACAGAGGAAAACGGCCACAACAGCTTGAACGTGCACTTCTCACGCTGAGAGAGAAAGTGTGGGCAGAGGTTACTTCGTTTAAAGTTCATTTCACTCTTTTTCTTACTCTGCTGCAGATCAGAGGAGGCTGCAACAGATGCTACAAGGAACTTATCCTCATTATAACCATATCCCTAAAGAAATATGAATTTGACTGTGCAGTAAAAGCTTGATGATGTTGATATTGCTCAGGATTTATCTTCTCGGGATGAACAGAAGAAAAGAAGAAGAGAAAACACTCCCACACTCATTTGGTGCTGCTTGTAAACGTGTTTTTTTTACCCTGAGGAAGATGAGCTGCACTGAACATGAATGTATGTGAAGAGCTTTGAATCGGTGTGTGCACACTGACTCAATGCATTTGACACCATAGTGCAGGGTGTGGGAGGGGATTTGAGCTTTTTGTGTATGTGAGAGTATTAATGCAAATTTGTTGTACTGCATTTTCCTTTCTCTGTATATTTGTGTTAAAGGCCCCCTTCAAACTGAGATGGTTCATCTCCGGGGTCTTATATATATATATATTTCATTACACTCAAATAAAAGTATTTGCATGAGGATTGTACTTGCCAGATATTTCCAAATGATTCAAAATCTACTTTAACCTCGACTAGAAAATCGATTCAGTAGTTTTTGCATAATCCTGCTAACGGGGAGATAAACGGTCAAACAGCAGTGAAAACAACCTCCTGCAGAGGTAATAATAAATTATTATACATAAATATGCACTGGATATCTACCATTATTTGTTTATCTGCATATGTCAGCTTAAAATATTAATTTATTAAATGTGTTTAGCCGCAGAAAGCTCCAAACGTCCGCCCACTATTCAATTCAATTCAAATACACTTTTCTTAATTTGCAAAACAAGATTATAAAAAATGTAATTTAAACCTGAATAATTTACAATCAGACCCGGCGTCATTCACATTCAAATCCTACTGACAATGTCCTTGACTCCATTCAACCCAAAGCAGCAACGACTCCTTCTGCCAGTGGCATCTCGCAGCAGATGCACCTCTCCTGTTTCTGACAGCAGCAATCTGGAGATCAGATTAGAAGGTGTGCTCTCTTTATCGGTGAGCAATCCTTTAAAGAGCTTAGCGAGTGGGCCCGGTCTGCCTCCGACAGCGTGCTGGGTCAGGAGGCCACCCGCTCCACGTCGCCCACTCTGCGCTCTGAGTTAATCCTGTTTGGTGCCGAGTGTTCGTGCCAACCCGAAGCCAAACGTGCAGCCGCAGATACGGTAGCGAACGCACAGGGAGAGAGAAAGACACAAAGGATCGGCGTGTTTATCCTTGTGATGACAACAAGGGGCAAGAGACCGAACAGGCCTGCGAGACGCGCTGAAGGCTGCGGAGCGGCAAAGACTATTCTTCGTGTTCTGACACTATAAAACATTCAACTGTACAATGTGAATGTCGAACATTCAGGGAATGCAGAAGGTTGGAACGTGTGTTCAAGGTTTTCCAGCGTTTATCACACAGAGGCCTGAATAAAACCCCACAGAGAGAGAATTCACCTTGTTTTCAAGCTTCATGTTTCAGCTAACCACCAGCCGAGTCAAAGCCTATAAGTGTATTTATAACGTAATTTATTCTTGATGTGTAAGTTATTTTTCTACCAGCTGCTGGAAGGATGATCCCTCACCTCTGAGCTGATCTTTTATTGAAACACAATCCTGTGTGTTCATCTGAAACATGCAGGGGGGGGGGGGGGGGGGGGGGGGGGCGTGCTGCTGCAACATCTCAGCCTTGCAGCTACTTGAGGACAATTTACAAAACAACAGATCGACATCAGCGCAGCAAAAGGTGGATCTGTTGTGACTTTAGGTTTCTTATCCAGTTCAAATATTCAGGATCCTCTGACTCACAATTTCAACTATGATAAACAGCCACATCCTTCAGAGTCCGCGCCTCGACCTTCTGCTGAGGATGAAAAGTGTTTGTACTTTAGTTAATGTCTCATAATCATAAGTTTTAAATTGAACTGGAATGTTCCTGAAAGCTCCAATACCTGACGTGACACTTTATAATATGGAAGAGGATAAAAAACAAACATAGATGGACGCCTTACATCAGACAAAGACCCAAACTTAACAGACGTACGATTTTATTGTGAAGGGACAGTATTTGAACCATCACTCCACCAAAGTTGTTTTTCTACCAGCTGCTGGAAGGATGATCCCTCACCTCTGAGTGAGTTAAATAGTATTTTTTGGGGTAAAATAAAAATGACACGTCCCCTAATAAAGCAGGTAAAGCAAGAAAAGAGGCCGACATTTCCCTCACATGCTAGAGGCAGTTGACCAATCACAACAGAGCGTTTCAGACCGGCCAATCAGAGCAGACTGGTCTTTATCAGAAGGAGGTAAAAACCAAGTGTTCGAGACAGAGGCTGAAAAGAGGAGCTGCAGCAACAGGATGAGGAACATGTTGTGTTTTCTGAACATTAGGAAACCATTTCATGTGATAACACTGATTCAAATTAGGAACCTGAATATGAGCAGATTAGGTCACGTTTAAAGGTTCAGTGTGTAGAATTTAGTGGCATCTAGTGGTGAAGTGTCACATTGCAGCTGAACACCCCTCACCCTCCCCTCAGAAACATAAAGGAGAAGCTTCAGTTGTCATAGAAACTCAAAAGGTTTAGTTTGTCCAGTCTGGGCTCCTGTAAAAAACATGGCTGCCTCCGCAGAGAGGACCCGCTCCTGATGTAAATATAAAGTATTTAAATATAAAGTATTTAAATATAAAGTATGTAAATATAAAGGGCCCATTCTAGGGTAAAGAAAACAACAATTTGTACAATTTAGATGAAACACACATTTTACAATAGATAATTTTCACCTAAATCTACACACTGGACCTTTAAAGCTTCTCCAGAATTACAGTTGATATCACACAAACACGCTCCCTTACAATGACGTGTGTAAAAACTGCCCCTTGACAGCAAATCCTCACCGGATTGTATCATGGAGGAGTTAAATTGTTGTGTGCAAGGATTAAAAAGAGGCTTAGTCAAATGTCTGTGCAGCCGTTTCACTATCTGATGGTAGAGGTCCTTGCTTCGCCTTTACCGCCGGCGGATTTACTCAGCGGTGAAGTGACTGCGACAGATAAAGAGGCCAAGCCTGCACCTTCTCATCACCGCACAGCGGTCGCACCAGCTGACAGCGGGGGGGATCATTGCAACAGGAAGAGACGTGGAGAGAGAGAGAGAGAGAGAGAGAGAGAGAGAGAGAGAGAGAGAGAGAGAGAGAGAAAAACACACACAGATGCCTGACCCGATGAAGACACCCGTCCTAAATAGTCATGAAATTATCCCGCAAGACAGTTGAGAAGCGAAGTGCCTAAACAAACAGAGGGAGAGAGGATAGAGCGGGACAGAGGGATGCTGCAAGGGAAAGGAAGAGAGGACAGAGAAGTGGAGGGAGGGAGGGAGGGAGGCGAGGAAACGAGGAAGAGGAGGAGGAGGAGGAGGAGGAGGAAGAGGGGCATGGATCTGCACGGCACTGGAAGCCACAGAGGCCCCGCTACAAGCCTCCACCATGTCAGATCACATCAGTGTCGCTGGCAGCTCCTTCCCCGGCCAACACACACTCACATGCACGCACCAAGACAACAACACGAGCCCGCGCACACACACACACACACACACACACACACACACACACACACACACACACACACACACACACACACACACACACACAAACCTTGGAAAATGCCTCCATGAGCTGCTTTCTTTGAACTCATCTCCTTCTTTATCCCATAACCTCTGCAGCCCAATTTCACAGCAGCAGCTTAGTAAAGACACAGACACAGACACACACACACACACAGACACACACAGACACACACAGTCCCGCCCTGCGTTGTGTTAAACATGGATTCGAGGAGGTAAGCATGTTTGGTGGCTGAATCGTTCGTGTGATGCTGAGAGTGACAGACAGCCCGTCCTCCGAGCCCCCCCCCGAGGATTCCAGCACAAATACCCTCCGTGGTACTACTCCTCTCTGTCCTGCTCCCTCCATCGGTATCATGCGTGACCCACTTCACCTCCTTTTCTTTCTATTTCTCCCTCTTTCTGTAATATAACAGACTAAAGTTTCCAGAGGAGGAGCAGCAGCCTGGAAACCACCACAGCAGAATACAGCTAATAAGATAATCTGATGTCTTGACCCTTCAAACGTGTCCTGAGGATTTGGAATCGAGTCACAATCTCTGACGCTTTCAGAGCCGTGAAGAAAAAAAAAACAGGCTAACGATTAACCAGGAGCTAATTAGCTGCGTCCACCTCATGTCAGGGAGTTTCAACCAGATCACAAACGGGTTTTGACGAAACATTTCAGTTATATTTTGGTTATTTAAAGACTGAACACAACAAGTGATATTAAATCAAAACCTTAAACAATTAGTTTTTGAGATATATTGTGCGCAATGTGTTCATTTTTACTTTATTCACGAAACCAGGAGTAACATTTGGATTTTTGTTGTATTTTGCACAATACAATGTAAATAAAGGCTTTTTATTCAATTCTATTCGTCCCTATTCTATCCTCACTCCCTCAGTAAAAACGTTTTTTAAGAAGTGATTAAAGGAGGGCTGTGATTTGGCTCGTCTGTTGATTACAAATGTTGTTTTAGGAAAAAGCAATTACTGCCTTGACTGTGTTCGCTGGTGATTTAATTTTTCGATCTAAGAAACGTAACATCCTCGTGCAAACAAAGAGCTTCGACATCGGAGGTCGCGATTCAGGTCCAGCTACTAAAATACCTGATCTCAGTCAGTGAAGAGTGGAGGTTTTTAAACTTTGGAAAAAGGAACAGACCACAATCTTTCCCTGTATGTACTCGGAGTAGAGTTTGGTGGTGAGTTGTTGATAGGAACGTTTATTGTGTATGGAAACAAATTAAAGGTTAACATGTGCAACTACGCTTAGAAATGTAAACGTAAACATTCTGCATCGGCACTGAACAGTTTGCAGAGAGTTGGATTCTGTTGTGTTTGACTGTAAATGCACAGAAATGTCTTTCGGTGATCAGGGCAGAGTTTGTTCAATGAAGCAAAACTTTTGACGAGCACTACAACGCTTTGGATGAACCAGCGAAGGAGCTGCTCGCTGTTAAACGCCTGATCTGAGGTCTGGGACCATCCGCCATCCGCTGCCAGTGGCCCCGAGGCAGCTCTTCAGAAAGCACTCAGCTGGCCTCCGTTGGCAGCGGCAGCGGCAGCAGAGGAGCGTGCAGCGACTTTAAATGAAGCCTTAGAGGAGCCAGTCGCTTCTGTGCAGCCTGAATGAATTTATTTGGACAATAACATTTCCCTATCTCAAGACTCGGGTAAATCACATGGCTCACTAATAGATTGGTTCATTCATCGGAGGGGAAGCCGGGGGCACGCTCTCTCTCTCTCTCTCTCTCCCGCCCTCCCTCCCTCCCTCGCTCACGCTCTTCTCCTTGTCGAGCAGCGCTGTCGAGAATAATTGGTTTCACTGGAGAGGAGGAAAGTATTCCTACAGGGCTCCATGGGAGAGAAGGAAGGAAGTCCGCCTTCAGCTTCTCCCGATAGATGACTCACCATCCTCACTGCTCGACATGTCAAGATCAGAGAGGAAGTCGAGATTATTACAAGTGAAAAGCGGATTCTTCAGCAAATGTGGGGGAACGTTCAGCTTATAAGCTGCAGTGAACCCCGGACATTTACCTGGGATTTTCCAGAGGGGCTGTATGTGAGAACTCAAATGTCCAGGTCGTGGCTTTGCTCGTTTTCTGGACGTTTTCCTGCCAGCCTTGTAGTAAAAGTCCAAAAAGAGAATGGGAAGGCAATGGACTTCTTTCTCATTGCCAGTAAGAGTTTGCCTTTCAGTTTCTTTTCCCATGATGCATCCCGTCTCTCACCTCGCTGTCTTGCCAAATTAACACGTTCACCCAGGTGTCATATTTCCATTCTATCGGAGCCAGAGTCGATTAAAACCTGTGTCTACTGCGAAGTCGTTTGACCCCGGGGGTGTACGCCATTTAAATCTTTTCCCAACACAGACAAAACCCAGATGTCTGCGGTTGTTAACAGGGTTTTTGATCATGGAAATGGGGATTTAAAACGTGATGGATGCAAATATATAGAATACAAATATCTTGGCGGAAAAAGAGGAATCACACACGTAGAAGACACTGATAAGCGCCGACGCCTGTTTTCAAAACATGTGATTTCTGCAGCAGGATGTAATTTTCACTTCCTGCCTCCTGCTCTATAGACGCCACCCCTCGCCAGAATGCTCTGGACATTTCCCTGCAGCGTCTGACCCGTACCTGCTGCGTGAACTCAATTGTGTTGTCAGGACCCAATTTTCCAGACATTTTCCAGAGTTCGTGTTTGAAAACAGCTTGAAGGACACAGTGGAATCATCTTGTCAGCTCTGTATTCAAACCTGGAAACTGTGGGTTTGGGAAAAGCCACACTGGTTTCATACTGGGCCTCCCGTGTCAACTTGAGGCCATGAGATGGACTGGCAACCTGTTCGGGGGTTGTTTCCCTGCCCTTCGCCCAGCGCTTTCTGGGACGGGCTCCAGCCCCACCTTCCGTGACCCCAAATGGGATTAAGCGTGAGGAGAAAGCGGAAGAATGAATGTCAGCTCCAATGTGGTCAAACTGTACTTTGCAATTAACTGGCCGGTCGGCCGGTTGCACAACTGAGCCGCCTCAACAGAAACCACACTCGGCCGTTCACTGTGTTTATGTGAGGCTCCACTGGAGCACGGTGGTTATGAGAGTTATTACTTACACGGCCCTCGGGGCAGCGGCGACCCGCTCACAGGAAATACAAAGTGACAGGAGATAATCCCGGTTCCCTCTCGCATCTATGGGAACAAGCCATCACAGGTATATACTGTATATTGCCTCATAAAGTAAAGATGGCTTCACTTAGATGCTGCTACCCCTGGAAACCCCAGGATATTACTGCGAGCCTGGAGAAGGGTCATCTCTCTGCTTCTGCCCTGAAGCCAAGTGGGAGTGACTTCACCGTGACCCCCTGCTACTGCTGAGCCCTGGGTTTTATACGACCCCGAGGAGGAAGGTGGAACGACCTCAGACGTGCACAGAGAAGTTGAATTAGGGTTTTAATCTGCACCTCGATGCTCTGTCACCTCTATCGACGGCTCCGTGGACGATGCCTTATTGGAGTGGATATCAACCTAAAGTGGTTATCTGGCGGTAAATGTCATGTTTCGGTGACAGTTCCTCAGAAGCAAAGATCATCAGTTTCTCTTTACCGCTCACATTTCAGACACAGAGAAATTCACTGGAGGAGTGAAATGAAGACCACTGCCATCTATTAACTTTTGTTTGGTACAGAAGTGCTGTTAAAGTGTTGTCTATAACAATTATACCCTCTAGTTTTTTTTGTTTAAACTAGCATCATCAATTTTAGTTGTATTTAGTACTACAAGTTTCTAGCTAATGCTAATTCACAACGCTAGTCTACACTTGGCAT
This sequence comes from Hippoglossus hippoglossus, assembly GCF_009819705.1. Lineage (NCBI taxonomy): Eukaryota > Metazoa > Chordata > Actinopteri > Pleuronectiformes > Pleuronectidae > Hippoglossus > Hippoglossus hippoglossus. The sequence continues at coordinate 3,370,701 of NC_047153.1, read as the reverse complement.
TGTTGTTTCTTGGCTCAACAAGCAAATAAGATTGATGGTTGGGTGATGAACAAGTCAACAGTCGTTAGCTGTTATTCATGTAAGATATAATAATGACAATCAGTACATCACATATCAGTCCCCTCATCAAACTTATTAGTCCTCTAAACATGCCTGGTTTTGTTTTTTTATCAAGATCCGTGACTTGTTCCCTGTAAATTGGCGTAAATGTGGAAAAAAACTATTTGCAATTTAAACGAACAAACCAATGCACGACAGTGAAAACACAACCTCCTCCTTTAGCAAGAATTTAATATCGTGATACAAGTCCTACATTATTGAATCAATCCATCTTCTAAATGTGTCAACAATCATTATTTAAAACCCCCGCTCTGCTTTATTAAAGAATCACACCTTGCTGACTATTTTTGACACTTCGCTGATGTGTGTGAAGGTGTGAAGTCACACAACGTTCACATCTTTGTTTGCAGGAAGTAGTGTACAACTACTGGAAGACTACTGTTTTCATTCAATATACAGGAATAAGTTGAGAGAACTAGAATGCTCTGTATATTAAGAGTGACGTGTTGTGGACATATAGATGTAGATCCTCTTCAGGAGTTAAGTGGAGGCCGAGGCTCAGCAGCAGGTTTCCATATAGACTGAAGCAGGTCTGATGGCTGCTTCTGGAGCCGGTCCCAGACTGTGGCTGGCTGAGGCCCAGCACCACCTCTGCTCAGCTGGCACAGCTCCACCGGACTCTCCAGCCTCGGAGAGCCACGCAGGACACGCTAAGAGCTGACGGAGAGAGATGCAAACCAGAGGCGGCTAACTAAATGCTCTCCACTGCTTCCATAGCTGCCTTCACTTCACTCTATCCCCCAGAGAGGACCGGTTGTTGGAGAGAAATCCAACTTGGCACCTTCTGCATCCTTGAAATGCTCAGAAGAGTAAAAGTCTGAGCTAACCGCCGCTCATAGCACAGTTAGCTCTGTTCCTTATTGAGTGGTTTTACTGTAGCTGCTGTGTGAAACTGTCAAAGGATGAGGGCAGAGCACCGTTTCCTAACCGCCGTCAGGTTTGTGTATTTGATCCTATTAGTGCAGAACATGGCTGCTTGGAATGGGCTGTTTGTGAGACCTGTGGTGACGCTGGTTGCAAATTTCTTTCACGCGTCATGAACACGCTGTTGTCACGGTTGCCGTCTGTTCATTTAAATATCTACATATCTGGTGTCCAAATCGCATCAACCTCGACACTGCACTTCCTTGGGCCGTGTCAGTGATGTGGTCGACGGTTCAGGCGGTTCAAGAGTCACATGCTCGTCTTTCCAATCAGGCAACGAAAGAGATGACAGATGACCATCGACGTCTTCACCTCCTCCAGTTTCTCTGTCCTTCTTCTTGTAATCTCTTTTTACCAGTGTGCGATGAGGCCGTTCCTCTTGCTCTCTGTGGGCTCCGAGCTGATACATGTCAGGGATGAGGGTCATTGTGGCCTCAGGCTGATTGGACTCTCCCTCAGAGAGACTGTTGGAGCAGAAGAGGGAACCAATCTAAGTAAGAACACCACCAGCCTGTGAATGTGAACCCACGCCAGCGGAATATGAATGTAAACAGTGTCCTTATAATATAAGAGCCTTTCTATGCACATTTCTTCGTGCATAAACTTTTACTCAACCGGTTTAGACGCTATTCTGATGTTTGAGTTCAAATGGCTCGATAGTCATGCAACACGTCTCTAAACATGAGACTCTGAAAGGGTTGTATGATAAATTTGAGCTGCAACACAAACTACGATTCTCTTTTCAGACATTTCACTAAGTTCCATTTTGTTGACCTTAATATTAAACATATTTCCCACATTAAACCGACTGGGAAGTTCAGTTCAGATGCTAAACTTTGGTATATTTAGTATAAATTCAGGGGATAAACTGTAGATTGTTTTCAATATTTCACTGCAAATCACATAAGAAAACGTGGTTTTGATGTGAAATGTCTCCATGAGAAATAACTCATTTACAAAGCCAGTGTTTAGATACCATTATAATAATCTTTACATAAAAATGGATTCATGTTAGCCTGCTGACCTCATCAGATACATCCCCAAGCCAAAGCCTGGTGAATCCTTTCAGCCCTAAACTCATCGAACAGTTTGCAGAGTACGATGAGTGATTCATTTGCGCTGCACAAGGAGAAGGGAGCTCACGTGCTGTTTTCTGCAGAAGACACTTATGTAGAGTAATGAGGGTAAAAGCATGAGCAGTGATTGGAATAATAATAATCTAGAAATGTGCAGAGAATGATTTTTGTGTCAAGTCGTTAGGAGGCGTGTGCGCTTACAGCTGCAAGAGTAAACTAATGACTTGTTTACATCATATCTTCAAACTGACAGTACAGTGGATATAGAACCTGCCTTCCACAAAAACCGATGACTTGAGACGTGTCTCCGAACATCGTCAGCTGTGTGAAGACGATGCCGGGTGTCCAGCGCCCTTTGAAAACGTCCCACCAGGACAATAAAAGCTGACTGATGACTTCTGATGTCTCCTCCATGTTGACAGCGTCGCCCAATGAAAACCCAAGGCCGGTGAATGTGCACGTTTCCCACTGAAAGGGACGCCGGCTCCTGTGATGTGGAGCTCAGGATCCATAATGCAAACACGCAAACACACATACCGCTGCTCGAGGGAGCCGCCTCTCCTCCACGCACACACCCTCGCTCATCGCCTTTGTCTGCTGTTTCCATGGCGACATGCCGCCCGCCGCAGCATATCGATGAAACGGGCTGAAAAGCGTAGGAAATAGCAGGCAGAGCTATTTGTGCTCATTAAGGCGCTCAGTGTGGCAGCAACACACAGGAACTGCTCGGAGTCCTAATAGTCTTTTTCTACAGTAAAACATGTTTAAACTTGCTGGAATCAAACTTCTAATAAATCTGCACAGATGCTTCTGCACTGTGACGACAGCAGTGGAAATATATATATATATATATATATATATATATATATATATGCTAACATATATAAATAAGCTGTAAAACAAGTCTTCTCAGAATCAGAATCAGAATTCTTTTTATTGCCAAGTATATTTACACATACAGGAAATTGCCTTGGTGTGGTTGGTGCATTTGGACATAAAAACAACAATCGGACATAAAACAACAATATATACAGAAAGAACAATAAGTTATGTTATGGGCACGTGCGGTGCTTCTCTTCTCTTTCCACTACACCTGCAGATTTCCATATTAACCACGCTCATATTTCTAAGTGTACGGGGAAGTGGCCCTAATGAGGTGAGATGTAAAATGAAATTGTGACTGGTGGCAGCAGTAAACGTCGCCCTGTGGGGGGGTAATTGGGCGCCTTAATGAAACTGTAATTCTTTTGAAGCCTTTTATGGAAAATCAAGGGCTCAACTGGATCGTGTGTAACAGTGAGAAATCTTCAGTTTTATTCTCCGTTCATTTATAGGGACACTTCTTCTTGCAACCGCACTAAATATGAAGTTTATTACAGTGACATCTACGCAGGTGGATCGCAAGAATATCAATCTTTTTCATTGCGGCAGAGAGAAACATAAACTCCACACATAGGTTTATGTTTTACCCCCATGGGTGAGAATTTAAACACCTAAAAGCACAGACAGGGTTTGGACTCTCGTTAAGTTTTATTCTCTTCACAAACACAGAAACCAGTGACACACACACACACACACACACACACACACACACACACACACACACACACACACACACATGGCAGCGAGAAGACAAACGAGTGGGTGTCGTGTTTTCATTAGAGGCTGAGTGACGCACGTGGCGGTCGTGTTGTGGTTGGACGTGAGGCAGCAGCTGCCAAACTGAGGGTTCCGGGACCACCGAGGATCCCAGAGTGGGGTCCTGAACAAAATTAAGGATAATATTATTTGACTATTACATTACGTGAGTGTGTTCTGAGCACCGCAAAGAGGAAAACGATAAAATATAAACACGAGGTTCTATTTTTGTTCCCCACCTTTCACAAGACGTATAAGGAAACTTAAGTGACTCAAACGGGTGAGTTGATTTAGTGCAGCAACAGAACAGTCGTGTTCCACTCACATAAAAGACGAGAGACTTAAAATAAAATATATTTCATGTCAACTTTTAGATCGCTCCTGCTTATGATAACTACAGGGACCCCATTTTTCTTTCTTTCTTGTGTTTCTAACAGTTTTTTTGCAGACGGAATCCAGGAGAACTGTATTTTTCTGAAATATTGAAAGCCGGTGTGAAGGATTCCTCCTCGTACAGTACTCACAAATATATTCACGTACTATATAGTTATCAATAGGGGCAATATTTGGTATGAGGACCTTTCACCTTTACAAAAAACTATTCCTTAAAGATGCATCTGATCTGCCACCTCTGTGCTACAGTCAAGTTATAGTAGGAGGAAAGAATCAAGGTCATGTTCAATAGAAACTGGGATTTCATTGTGGATGTTTCAACAGAAAGGATCATGAACATGATTTAAATTTAAATATATATTTCATATAACGTGATAAAACCTTAAATCCATATTTATAAACGTGTTTTCTTTCTTTCTGTGACAACCTCTCAGCGAGATTCATTCTCTTCTCATTAGTTAAGAAATGAGAATTGTGCATCCTTGTTATTATAATACCATAAATGATAATAACAATAACAAGAGATAATTCAACCCAGCCTGTAGCAATCACTAGAATGTGTTTAACCATATTTAGGTATTTTTCTGTGGTTGTTCCCTTTACTTTCTTCTCATTACACTGGTGCCGTCTCAAATCAGATACCTCAGTCAGTGTATTCCCACGTAGTACATGTACACGGTACAGTGCATGAATTTCCACAGGGTAGTGTTGTTCCCCCGCCAAAATATCTGCCAGCTGCTTCACTCGCTTGACTTGAAAATGAACATTTTCCTTTCTTCAATGTGCCTCCTGAGTCCTGGGTCTTGTGTCATGGAAATTAAACGGTGGAGAAGACGCAACATCCTCTTCGCCCACAGTTGTGTCTCCTCCCATCGGGGATGAGGCCAAATCGAACCGATACTTCGGATCATTGGTCCCATCAGCGACTGAGCTGTGGATCCACGACACTTTAAGGAGGACGAAGAGACTTTTAGTGTTTTATATAGTGATGATGTCTTCGTATATTTGTCCTGTGTTCATCATTTGTCATATTTATTGTCTGAAACGTGTTATGTTGGTGTTGACTAACCCTGTAAATCAAATTGCCCCTTCAGAATAATAAAGGGGATCCATCATTCAGTCTCCTTCCTCAACCACAAATTAAAAAACACAATGATCCGTCCGCCTTTGCACGGTATATTGCCATCATGCACGTATATTAGCAAGTGTGATGTGTGGAAGTGCATGAATATAGACACAGATTACACCTCAGCAGCAGATTCAGCTCTCGTCACCTTGTCTCTCACGTATAATTCCTGAGCCAGAAAACAAATCATCTGAAGAAGAGCTACAAGCTGCTCGGAGATCGTTCTAAGCATTTAGTCAAAGTCTATTTCGTTTTTACTGAAAGTCGATTACTACTTCATTAACATTTTGTTTTATTCCTCCGCCACGAGGGAACCATTGCTCTTCAGCAGCTGCTCTGTGCATCTGACACAGTGACGGTTGCGTGTGCGAGTAAGAGGCGACACAAACAAAGTTAAAGTCCTCATATGCTGCAAGAGCAGAGACACAGTTACTTAGTTATATTGAGCCCATGACGCAAAATAGAGTCCTAATTTCCAGGCGAAATCTCCCCGAAACCTCTAATGGAAGGCTGCGAGGTGGGAGGGAGGGAAGCCACATAAAGGGAATCCACCAGCGTCACAACTTCGGCTCCACTTGGGATATTTTTCCATTTGAACCATGTAGCAAAACATCTGCCGTTCAACACCCTTGTCCTCCTTCGCCTGCGTCTCCTCCAATTAGCCTGCTCCTCTCTCCAGCGGGTCACTGACAGCCTCGCTTCTCTCAGCCCGACCTGCTTCCTGAGTTCCAGCCGTGTGAGGGAAGTCTTAACCCACTTCTCCTCTAAGTAGGTTTCCATCCGCGTGGGTTCTTCTCCTCAGACCTGAGTGTGTGAGCGACTGTGAATGTACAGTACCATCGATTTTATATAAAGATGGACGACACGTCTCCACTTCCTCCTACTGTGAAATTAATCTAAAATATCCCGGCTATGAACGCTGCCATCTTGCCAGTCTCAGCTGTCAATCGAGACGTTTCTCCCATATCATCCGATAACAAATCAAAACCAAACTTATCAGAAACTTGAACAGTTGACGATACATCAGTGTGATGAGAACTATCTAAAATGACAGAAACCATCTGTAGGAAAAGATTTATTTAAAGCAGACTTTTTAGTCCGGTCCATTTCCATTTACACTGCAGCCACAGAGAGATCAAGATGACTTGGTTTCACTTTGGGAACTTTGACAATATTTAGATTGAATTCCGTTGTTCCAGCTGAGATTGTTTATCCCGTCCATGTGGAAAAGCCTCTGATAAAGAACTGTGCTACAACTAAAATCTATTTTCACTATGGATCCATCTGTTCATCACTGTTTTGATTAAATGTTTGGTCGATAAAATGTCCGAAGAGAATTTAAAATAACCATCAAAACCTTTAATCCCCCAAGCTGACGTCATCTTAGCAACATATGTTCACATTGCAGAAGCTGGAACAAAAGAATATTTGTCACTCGTGCTCCAGAAATAAAGTCCACATCCTGATCCACAATCCAAAAATGTTGATTCATTTTCTATCAACTGATTCATATTATTTCAGCAATAAATAGAAAATTCTCGGAGGTCACCCTTTGGTGTTCAGTTTTTACATCTGTAGGTCTTTACACTGTTAATGAAAAGACTTCCTTAATACTGTGTCAGTTGAGGACAAATCACGATTGACTCAGTCTCATGAACTTTGTCTTAGAACAATAACTCTAGTGGTCTGCAATGAGTTCAATAGTTTTTCCAGCCATTTGACGTTGACGTCATCGTATTGCGTCAGCCTGAGTAGCTCAGCCGCTCACATGACCAACTACGGACGACCGAGTGGCATTGAGCGATTCTTCCAGGGGCCGAGGCCGTGTCCTCTGTGGAGGCCCAGGACGGGCATTCTTTCCTGGGCTGGCACCACTCAGCAACTCCTGCCAGGAAAGCTCCGGATAACAAGGTGTATAAATAGACCTGAGGGTAACGAGGCATCAGGGCTGCGAGGCACAGAAGAGACAAGACAGGCAGGAGGACACCGAGTGTCGTGTGCACAGTCGGGCTGAATAAACTGAGGCACTCAACATTCTCCTGGAGAAGAAAACATAATCAAGTAAAGAGAGTTTAGTGAACTGTGTCTATTCTAAATGACTTAGTCCTGCTATAAAACACAGGGCAGTGCTTTGCTTGGCTTGGCCTCCGGCGCACTGCACACAGATCTGCAGCGAATGACGGACCCTTGTGGTTGTTCTGGTTCCAGAACACGGTGCCAACAAAAGCAATAAGCAACACGAGGAGTTAACGCTCCCGAGCAGCGTCGCAGCCAGAGCGGCAGAGTGCAAATAAATCGTGGACGCGACCTTTCATCGCGTTACCTGTTGATTTAAAGGCAGCGCGGCAGTGTTTGGGAGAGAGTGGGCTGCTGGGTAAACAGACGGGCACGTGGGGTGGACCCCCGGGGTTCGAGGGACCACCAGCAAAGACACACACACACAGGGAAGAGCGGCGCCGAGAGAAAGATGGAGCAGCTAAAGAATGACAAAGCAAAATGTGACATTTATTGGAGGTGAGAGAGATTGTGTGCAGACTCTGATGTTTAGAAAGAGATTAGATCATGAAGAATGAGTCAAACATGAGTTTAGACTGAGACAGAAGCACCGAAACACTGCTGGAGTGAATCTGGACGATGAGAAAAGAGACACGTGGAATCCTGATTTGACAGTAAAGTCATGAAACAAGGTGAACAACACATTAAAATTGAAAAATGGAAAATATGACATCCAGTGGATCCATTTCTATTCACCTTTGTGCAAATACAGCTCATCAAGCATCTCGTCTTATCCTCCCGTGACCAGCGTTTCAACAGCTAACTGGTTTTCATTTCCAGGCTGTGACATGTCGAGCTGCCGCCACAGAAAGAGGCAACAGGAGGTCTCTGGGCGTCTCACACCAAACAGGACTTGGCACCAGCGACACAGCAGAGCTGTCCCACACTGAGATAAAAGACTGAGCTTTTTATTAGAGGCTGCAGCAGTTTCTCTCCCACACAGCACATCTGTGCTTCAGCCTCTGCGACGCAGACGCCTTTGACGTTGAGGCCACAGAGCAACTACAGCGTCGGTGTCGATGAGAGAACATTAAAGGAGCTTCAACAAGAACTTGTGATGCTCCATCAAACCACACAGGGTCCCCTGATGTAAGGCTTTCTGGGGGAATCTGGATATGCTTGTTAAATGGACTGTATTTATTTAGCAGTCTCGTCCTCCTGAACCACAGAAAAAAGGAGAAACATTGGGATTCATTTAGTTTGTTTGTGTCCACTTGATGAAAGTGAGTTTCACTCGACTTTAGCTCTGGTTTGGTCTCCACCAACACAAGTGTAATGCAACATTTAACATATGAAACAAATATAACAGCTGTGTGAGGGATTACAAGACTTAAATATTCTTAAAATTGGTCAAATTTTCACGAAAAAGTTGGCTTCATGAAAACCTCCAGAAAGTTGTGCTTTGGTTTTTGAATTGCAGCTGAGATATGATAACGTATTTGAAGTGAAATCACATTAATAATTCTTATCTTAGTGATCGGTGCACGGTCAGACACATGTTGAATAGCACTCTGGTCAAATTGAATTGATATTCGTGATGTTGTGGTAATGTCACATAAAATTACCCCAAAACTGGTGACGCACAAAAGGCAGATTTCATATATTTCCCTGTACAAACAGAATGTTTTGCAGTTTTGTCGTTGGTGTGGTTTGGTTTTTTCTGCACAGAGGAGACAGAGGAGTGTTCTTCTTATCAGTCCTACGAGAAGTGGTCGACAGAACGCAGCCTTATCAGTAGGAACAGCGCGGAGATACCGGTAAGCCACTTACTGGCAATTACAGAGATGGTTACACACACACACACACACACACACACACACACACACACACACACACACACACACACACACACACACACACACACACACACACACACACCCTCTCTCTCTCTCTCTCTCTACTTAAATACTGACCTCGATCATCCCTCAAACAAAACAGAAACATGTGAACATTTACAGTTGCCGGGTAAAAACCCCAGAGATTTCCTCCTGAGAGACGTCACCTGAGATTAAACTGATTCAGCAAACATGTGTGATGGTAGCCAGGATACAAACAAACAAACACACACACACACACACACACACACACAGACACACACACAAACACATCTAACTCCTTATCCTTGCCCTAAGCTTCCTGGATACCAACCTGCTCTCAGTGAATATTAAACGTGAGGCCGTGGCTTCTATTCTAAAGTCTGTGATGTGCCATTCATTTGCTTACATGGGAGAAAATTAGATTCTTATTCCCTCAATACTTAGTAACTGAATGTAGGACACTCACGTTAAAGTAAAAATCCTCAAGTTCTATGTTCATGTTCTCACAACTGTAGCTCTGTGGGGGGGGCTTGCTTCCATAATCCTGCAGGTGGGGAGGACAGGAGACAGGCCAGGACAGCTCCAAATCCAAAGTACACAAAATAAAAAGTCCCAGGATTAGACTCACAGAAACTGGATGTCTCACCCTGTAAGAAGAGGACTTATGTCCCCAGAGAGACAAGGACCTCTCACAAGAAGACAAAAACAAAGGGGACTTAACAGACTGGACTTTCTCTGTAAAGCTGTTGATACAAACATCTCTCTGAGGTAAAAGTGAGAGATTCTGCTTCTAAGATGCAAAGATTCTGGATCATTTTAAACATAATTTATCCTCCGATTCAGCTTTCAGGACTTAAAAGAAGAAGGTCAAGTTTCCATTTTGTTTAAACGTGTCTTCACTTTTCTTATGTTGGACAAATCTAAGTTTTTGCAGCCTTTACTTGAACGTGTGCGTTTCAAAGGGAAGAGCAGTCCCTGTTCAAACTGAGAGAGGTTAACCGAGCAACAGAAACGCAGTGGCCTCTGGTGGTCCTTTAAAAAGGTGCACATGTTTCAGCAGTCCTGAATGTTGTAGCCGGACAGGGGAAACACTTTCAATATGCTGCAAGAATTAATAATGTGGAGGGAAAATGTGAAAGTTGTGGAGAAACTTTAGCCTAAAAACAGCAGAATCTCTTTCCAGGAACGTGAATGGAGCTCTTCCTTTATCTCCGGCTGTTTTACTTCACTTCTGCTGGTTTGACTGGGAGAGGAGTCTGTGAACTGTGGTCCAAAACAAACGGGCCCCCTGCAGATGGTCAATATTGAAGTCTGCTGCGAACAGTGTGTGTTGTGTTGAGCGTCTGCAGCGCTGAAACGTTAGAGTGTGTGTCCTCACCTCCCGACTGGAGTCATTCAAACAACCAGCAGCTCCTGAAACAACACGGTGTGTGAGAAAAGGTGGAAAACGGATAAGAAAAGATCTGAGGTCAGTCTCACAAAGACGTCTCTGTGCTGAGCTCACGTTTCAGTCTAAATAAGAAAAGGATACGAATAAATGTGATACTGATACACGGGAGTAAAAACAGATACTGACACTAAAAATAAAATAAAAAACTGGCAATGAGTATTTGGTCTTTATCAAAACCTTATGGGAAAGAAATGTAAGTGAGGATTTACATTTTACAGTTTAACAGTAAACTTCATTGTAAAGAAATAAATGCACATCTTTCCTGCACTGCTCAGTCTGTAAAATGTATGTTTTTTATATCATTAATGCTGATACCGATATTTTGAACAAGCGATTAATGTACGATTGTCGCTACATCTTTCCCTTAAAGCTAATAAATGCTGCTTTGACATATAAACAGAGATACGTCCTTTTCGAACGATGGAACCATCACTGACCACGTACGTCCCGGTTGCTAATTCATCCACTAGAGGGCAGCTCAGAGTTGAGAGTTTCTGACCAACATGGTGACGGAGGAGGAGCAAGTTACGATATTGACTTGCCCCCTTCATGATTGCCACTGGTACTGCTCCATTTCGAACACAGAGGGCTCGCAGAAATTAGCCTTTAATCCAAACTTTAATTGGTCAATTACTACATTTCCCAGCATGCCTCTCGACAGTACCTGACAGCAGGCTGACAACAAGTTCTCCATTCTAGTTTTACATAAAGAAAAAGAAGGAATATCAGCACAACAGAAGCCAAAATGTCTCCTCAGTGGAATAAAGGTCTACAAAATGTGTGAAGCTGACGGCACTAACAGTGAATTTAGTCGCACAAAGCACGTCATCATATTGGAGCAGGTTTTGCCCAGGGTGCCACTTTAATTCAATTAACTGTTATCTCGGCAAGTTCACAATAATTTATCCCTTTTCTTCTTTGGGAAACGCCCTGAAATCTCTCTGCACATCCCTAGAATGGATTAAAAGAAAAACAGCCTGACAGGGAACTGGAATAGAATTCCCTCATTTACATAAATCCCCCTTAATTAAGACATTAAATATGATCTTCTGCCATAGACACACACACCCTGTCGCACACACACACACATTAAAATCCTCCCGTGAGCATGTGGGACTATAACACGATTTAACTCTGCCTGAAGACATCCTTCCACGGTGTGATTTCACACTCATTGTTTTTGCCGACAAAAAGGATTAAGCTCACTGAGTCGCGGCTCCTCTCATTCATATTCTCAGCAGAAACAGAAACGGCTCAGAGCTCAGAGTCAGACGGGGACCGAGTGGAGCCGCCTGGCGTGACGCATCCACGGATCCCACACAGGAAACGGTTCTAATTATGGTGTTAAATCCTTTTGTAAACAGAAATCTCAAGCCGAGATATTGTCGAGCCACGGTTAAATGCATCCCAGGAGTTATTTAAGAACTCTCCACAACCTCCAGAGGACACACAGCATTAGTGGATGTCAGCTGAATTGAAGCCGGAGGTGGACAGAAACAAACACCAAACCCAGAAGTGCAGAAGTGCATCTTCTGGAATAAAATGTAAAGATGTTTTTCCACCATAATGAAGTAAAAAACACAAGATACTGATAGATACAGAGTCCAGGGTACTAGTACTCACTACACGGGTATTTCCATCCCTCCTGAGCCCAGGACCACGAACAACTCTTGTTTTTTGATCTGTGGCACTTTGACAGATTTTGCTGAAGGACAGAAGATCAAGTTATTTAGTTTACATGTGTATCTGAGTGTTGCATTGCATTGTTTGATTTTTTAGCTGTATTGTAATGATGGGTTATTTGCTTGTTTTAAACGTGGGTTTGTTGTAGTTAGTGTGGATGGTGTGTATAAAGCTCTTTAATTACCCATAGATCCATGTTATTATATAAGAGAGGTCATTGTGTTTAATCTCAGGTTGCCTTGTAAAAACTGGCTCGAGACAACAGATGAAAATTAGCATGTATGTGCCATCACATAATTCACCATCTCATTGAAAAGCCAAATTGTGCCTTAAAACCATTTCGCAATAGCATATTTCAAATCTTAAACCAGAATAAACTGCAGCTTCACCTCCATCAAACGTGTACAAATGAATGCACTGACCATGAACGACCACTAGGTGGGAGCAAATGGTCTGCTAACTGACTGGCTGTGACGTGAACCACTGCTTGTGTCCCAGTTTGTGTTGAATGTTGGTAACTCTGAAAATCAAAGAAACACTTACAGCCCAGTTAATTACTTCATCCAACTGGGAGAACAACGACCAAACACAAAGACATCAAAAAGAGACGCTGATGCTGGTTTGTTCGTATTATGAGACCCACTGATTGACGGACAGAAGAGAAGGTCTCCTCGCTGAAGGACAGATATTTGTGTCTTCACTCTGCTGGAGGAAACGTCACATGGAGTAAAGGTTGGTAGTAAAAACAGGATAAATAATGCAGCTAGCGGAGAGGGTCGCTACACCCACACCCACTCCCAAGACAACTCAAAGCATCTCTGCTTCGACAGCAGAGCAGACAGAGCCGGATAACACACACAGAGACACACAAACACTACACAACACCACACTTCACGACACACAGACCCCCATGCACAGGCTGAAGTGTCCTCTGGTGCTGTGGAGTGGGGCGACAGAGAGCCAGGTCACTCCACACAACACAGGACAACATTGCTGCATCCATTAGGAGGTCTGTGGGAAATACAACAAATGAAAAGGTTTTCCACCGGAGAGGTCTTCAAGCAGCCCATTACCTCATTGAAACACACACACACACACACACACACACACACACACACACACACACACACACACACACACACACACACACACACACACACACACACACACACACACACACACACACACCACCCCTCTGACTCTCATGTCAGTGTTCACAGACAGGCAGGTTTTCTTCTTCGGGAGGACGGAGCCAATTAAAGAGCCACGGTGATGTTTTAGCACCAGTACGCTCGGATAAGCAAGAGACAGAGAGAGAGGGGGAGAAAGAGAGAGAGAGGGGTAGAAAGAGAGAGAGAGAGAGAGAGAGAGAGAGAGATGGAGGGGTAAATCAAGGTAGTCTTGGAAACCTGAGGGGAGGGCAGAGGGGTTTCTGGGAGATCTAACCCTCAAGTGACTCTGTGTACTCCCTCGTTAGCCCCATTTCTCCGTGGGTACGAGTGATGGGGACGAAGGTGGAGCTCAGCTGTGTGTTTGTGTGTATTTTCACTCAAAGCGTCCTTAAAGTTATAATGTGCTGTGTTGAAAGGAACTCCCACCTGTATTGACCACTAGGGGCAGTGACAAGAGCAAAGCAGGTACACTGTCGTAAGCATAGACAGCGAACATGTAAAGACGGACGTAGACTCCAGGTATGAAAAGTGAAGCCAACGAGGAAGTGCCTCAACCCTGTATTCTCTCACATGACCACCAGAGGGCGACTCCACTGGTTGTTTCTGGAGAAGTCTACTAGAATTCGACTCGACTTCTCACATGATATATATATCGTCAGTTAAGATTTTTCCTATGTTTGTCTAGTATTCGATAAAGAACCTTATGCATTGGGGCGAGGATGCAGTGTGATTGACAGCTGGTACCGTCCAATGGGTTACTTCCGGTTTCGAAAAACAAAGAAAAATCGCTTCGGCACATGCACGCAATCTGAATCCAGCCACTCAAGAACTTTGCTCCATGATTCATGTGCTCGACCAATCGTGAGTCAGTCTCAGCTGTCAATCGTGAAGTTTCAGCCCGTTCTTGTAGCATCAGATCAACAGAGGAATGAGCATTTGAACTTAATGAAAATTTCAGTATTTGACGTGTATTTTAGTTTGTTCCATATTCCTTCCACTAACATGGAGGAGGCAGCAATTATGACCTATACTGCAGTCATCCACCAGGTGGCGATCTAGATGCTTCGGCTTCATTATATAAAGTCGGGCGAGACCTTTAAACGCTTTTACTACTTGAAATTCGACTGAGCGTTTATACATGGAAGGTAAATCAAGAGGTAAAGATTTGTCCATAATGGATTTTGTTTTAGTGACACTGCTCCAATAAAAACTAAAAATGCAAAGGATTGAATCAAACATGGCATATTTGATAAATTCAATCTAAGGGACATAAAGTCTTATTTTATAGATTGCGATTTTAAAAGCCGACCTTCTGTCTTTCTGGGTTTTACCGGTGCTAACTCCTCAGCAGCGGCGGCGGTGGCGGTGGATTTGAGGAACGACAGTAAGAGGGGGTTAACGTTGGGGAGGCTGAGCCGAACCGCCGCTTCCTCCTCTCTGAGAATAAAAAGCCACATGAGGTTTGATCTATCGGGGCCATTACCGGGCTCCCGGCGCCTCGGGGAAGTGGAGCAACACAAGTACACAGGCACATACACACAGATAATTAAGTTTTATTGCACCTCAGAATCATGGGGCAAACTGTTGGATAAGGAGTGGCTAAATTATTGTTTAATGATTGAACATTTTATCGCCCTTTTTTGTCCTCCACCATCCACCGTCCTCTCCTCTCTTATACTTTCCTTTCATCACATCTTTTCCTCTCCTCTCTCTTGTTTTTCTATTTTCTATTCTCTGTAAACACCCTCGTGCATTCATCTCCTGCTTCCCCCATCGCCTCCGGAGGGAATTAGCAGACCTATGCCTGAGTTAATATATGTTCTTGTAATGTAGCTTTTCCTTAATGAGAGGATAATGTGCTTTGTGTGTTTTCTTTCCTCTGTCCTTTGTTTTAAAGTCATTTAAACATTGAATCTCCCCTCAGCAGCTTTCTTTATCTTGTTTGTTTCCAGACTTGGTCTATTTGCCTCCTGTGACGCTGATCTCCATGAATCTGTTAGCTGTGTTGCTAAACTGTTGTTAGCCCTACACACTGTGGACATGGAGCCTGGTCTACATCGAGCAGCAGAAAACCAGAGGAGAGAATTAGGTTGTATCTCGATATAATACACGTGAGAAGTTCCATCATTACAAAGTGGTCACGTGACGACGAAGGACGAAAAATACAAATACAAACACAACATATCTAACTTCATAATGTATGATTAGCATTTAAACTAATGCTCGACAACAGTCATTTGTACCTATAATAATCCTTTTCTCTCGTTCTCTGCCCTCATGTGCATTTGTTCTGTTTATAAAGACCAAGAAAGGTCAAATCAAAGGTCAACTCACATCAAAAACCGTGTGAGCCAGGTTTTGATTCATGTTCAGCTGTGTGATCCATCTCATCTGGATCCACAGACACAGAATATACATCTGAACAGTCAGGCTCTGTCTGTATGGTTTGTTTGGTTGTGTTGTTTGTTTTTTTTGCTGTGTCACATGCCAGGATTGTTTATTTCCCCGTTCGTGACAACAGAGTCTCCCCTGGATATAAAGCACCTGAGCATCTAATGGGAATCTGCCGGCTGGTGCTGTTGACACGCTCTCTGCAGACGGAGGCTCGCTCCTTCCCCATCTGTCTGCTGTCTGTGGCTGCTCGGTGACAGCTCCATACCAGGGTGAACACAACACACACACGCACACACACACGCACACACACACACACACACACACACACACACACACACACACACACACACACACACACACACACACACACACACACACACACACACACACACACACACACACACACTACCATATATTTTCCTCCACAATGAGGCCTGCCGGTCCACAGCTCCAGAGAAAATCATAAAACCCATATTTTTGCATATAAATACAGGAGTTACAGCTCATTCACTTGAAGCCAACGTGTCATTAAGTGCGATTGGAGTTTCCAACATTTATGACATTTCTGTGTGAAGATGAAATGAAGACTTCATCGTGTCAAGCCTGATATTAAAATAACTGAAATAATAGACACTAAGATACCATTCATATTCATCACATTAATGAAGCTTCATATTTTTTTAAGGTTTACGCTCATCAGGCAACATGAACACAATATATTTCCAATAGGTAGAAAGTCTGCAGACACCAGCTGTGAGAATGGAGAACGTGTCACTTCATGAGCGAAGCCGCACAAATGCATCATCTACAAAACACCACCCATCGCCCAAACGTTCATATATTACATATATTACTTAATTGCACCATCTACAGCATTGATATTAACCCCCTGATGGTTATTATGGTGGATATTACCTGTAATAAGCAGCAGCCTGTGGAGCATGAGCTTGCATCTTGTAAAATTCATGATGATCTTACATTTACAACAAGGAAGTGACTTCAACACTTCAAGCTTGACCAATAATATTTGATAGTAAAAAAGATCCAACACCGATATATATACAGATATATATAAAGATATATATACAGATAATATATACAGATAATATATATAAACAAAAAACCAACCATCAGTTTAATCAACTGAAAGATAAGATGAGCTTTTGTTGATAGGAGGAGGACATTGTTGGTTGATTACAAACAGTAACTGAAAGAATGTCGTACATGATCCTATCCGGCAATGAATTGAAGTCATGTATCTGTTATGGTTTTATTAAATTATTGTTTAAGTGACTTGTTGTCTTACACGTCAAGTCAAACCAAACCTTTCTCTTGAACAGTCCCTCTCTGGATCTGTTGGATCCATCCTGAAGAAAACACAGTTGTTGGAATGACTGTCAAAGAGGAAACCTGCGAATCTGAAAGCACAAGTCGAGCACATGTCGAGCAGCTGATATAAACCGAGTCTGGTTCCGTGCAGCTGTTCACCTTTAAGCTCAGGAGTGGTTCATTGGACAGAAATCAGAGTCTGATCCTCTGAGCCAAGAACCAGAGCGCTCTCTCTCTCTCTCTCTCTCTCTCTCTCTCTCTCTCTCTCGCTCCTTCATCTCATCTCACCGGCCCTCACGCTCTCATCTTCCTCGTCTCCTCGACTCCCTTAACCTCTATCCTTTCACTCCCTCCCTCATCTTCTCCCTTTCTCCTCTCGTGTTCCCTGTAGTAAAGCCGCTGTTCCGGCCGCTCTTTATGTTCCTGTACTGTAATGTGGCGGTGTCACTTGCTGGCCTTCATGAATAATTCATCAGGCAGACAGGAAGGGAAGAAGGCGCCGCTAACAAAGGATCCAACTGAAGGACCCAGTGAATTACAACACCTCAACTGCATCACCCACATTTACAGACATCTACATACCTCGGAGTATCGGAGCAACTTAAACATACATTAAATCATTGTTCCTGTGTTTGCACCTGAATCCTTCCGTTTCTCAGCTTCCCACTTAATTTCGCTTTATCTTATTATCGTCATTATTTTGTTGCGAAGCAGTTTGTTAGATCTGTTTCTCAACATTTCCCTGCGTCCTTCTGAGTGTTTATTCTCTGATTCCTTATTCCCTGCCGCCGTGTCCCTGTTTGTACCGGCGAGGATTTCCCTGGGAGCATCCCCTAAATCCCAAATGGGATTACATGAAATTCCCACTGCCAATCCCTCTCCTCTCCCTTCTCCTCGGCCACCCGCGGGGGAAATACCTCAACCCAGGGAGAATATAAAGAAAGAAAAACAAATCCAGTTACTGGAGTAAGAACATAATCACATTTTACCAAAACATGGCTCCTTTTCACGCTCTAATGGAGCTGGGAATCCCTTTTGCTTCCTTGCAGCGAGCACAAAAGCAAACGCCGCCTTCCTGGCTTTCCCCATTGATTCTCTCTGGCTGCTTTTTGTCATTAATTCTAAGAGTGGCGACACCGGATCCTATTCTTCCCATTCTTGTTGAACGCTGCAGCAATTTATCCAGATAAAATTCCATTTCTCCAGCTGACAGGGCCTGCCCTCTCCGACTCCTCGTCCGCCCGCTCGCTCGCAGCCTGTCGACAGCCAGCCGGGCCTTTGATGCACGCAATTGATTCTGTGGCCTTTCTGAGCCATAACAACATGAGGGGCTAATAAATGGGAGAGGCTCCGCACTGCGTCTCTGACCCCAGATGGATGACCCCGACCGGCCAGGAAACAGGCAGCAGAGGGAGGGATGGGGGGGAGCTGCAGCGGTAGGGGCAGATTTTCAGAGGTTAGAAACACAAGTGCAGGAATAAAGGGCCGAAAGGGACTTAAGCTTAAATATTTCTCCTTCTAGAGCAAAAACCTTGGAGATGCTCTGGCCTAGTTTACTATTTATACATGTGCAGACTATGTACGTGTGCGACTGCATGCGTGTGAAATGATGAAGACATAATGAGGACGGATGAGGTCGTTCCAGCAGTTGAGGTGGTACACCTGTAGGGGCCGTGTGCTCCACGAGAGGAGTGATGCATGGGACAGTGTTCGGATATTAGAAAAAAAGTCACCATCATCACCATTATCCCCGTCATCCACCACTCCATCACCACCTACCCCCTGAACGTGAATCAGTGATGTCCTCTCTCTCTCTCTCTCTCTCTCTCTCTCTGCTCAAACACATCACAACCATCATCACGTCAAAGAAATGTAAGACCTGTCAAGTATGAGAGATATGAAGGAGGATCACAGAATTACTGACACTTCCTAAATATTGAAGATAAGGTGAAGGAGCCAAATAGAGAATAATAATAATAGTCTTTCTGACACCGGAAGATTTCTCCTGAAAAATATTTCTTAAAAAGTATGATTTCACATTACATTACATTTCATTTAGCTGATCCTTTTATCCAAAGCGTCTTACAATAAGTGCGTTCGACCATGAGGGAACAAACCCAGAACAACAAGAATCAAGAACGTACTATTTCTTCAAGAAAGCCAAGAAAGCGAGATGGAAGTAGCATCGATGTTAACACAACTAACCCCCTGCCTAAATGTTTTAAGGGACCTTTATAACATTTGAACATATTTAAGACTATTTAAAGCCTTCCTCTTCTATTGAATTTAAGACTTTTTGAGGCCCTTTAGAAACTTTGCATACAAACTCCACACATAAGGGAAAAGTGAGCATTCCTAGCATTAGCAGAAACAACTTGGATGCGAAGGTCGAGTGAATTTTCTCCTCTTGCAGAAGTGAATTCATCAGCAATGAATACAAAATCTGTAACATTAACATACTTTGCATATTATTTATATAACATAAATGCACTGGATGGTATAAAACATGGATTTTAACATCAAACGTCGGCTCTTCAAGGTCAAACTTAACCTTTGCATGAGAATCTGAACTTGCCCGTCACCAGTCTGCGTGTGCGTGCCAGCCACAGGAAGAATCTGCATCTGAGTCACTGAGTCGTCGAGTGCACATCAGCGCGAGCAGACAGCCTCTGACCTTAAGCAGCATGGACGTCACTGTGGCATTCAGAGCAGATCCAACCCCCGGGGCTGAGCCCGTCACTGCACACAAACCCTGCTGATGCGTCAGCGGGGGGAAACAGGCCAAACAGCAGGGAGGGGTCAACCCAACAGGTAAACAGGTAAAACACAGATAATAAACAAGGTCAAGCCACCGTGCACAGAGCTGGGAATGTGCCGGCTCATCCCTGAGGATATCCGCACTGTCAGCACTTCAGCAGACAGCCGGGACGTCCAGGTGACGGCCGAACAAACCACCTCTGACTTCTGTTATCCTCAGCCGCCCCCGCTAAGGAGGTGAAGGCGATGATGTAAGCTGTCGGCAAAATCAGACCTTTCCCTCACGAGCCTCCTCTGGCGCAGTGACAAACGCTGTTCGATATGCGTCACTTGTCGTTTCGTGTCCGGTGTAAAATCCCTGGAAATCAGCGTTGGATAATCTGAGTGTTTATCGAAAGGGACACGAAGGAGCGAGTCGGTCTCGGAGGAAATCAAATGGGTTATGACAACAGATTCAGGTGCTTATTCCCTCTGATTTCCCTGAAGCCCCCCCCCCCCCCTCGCTGGACATTTTCTATGGTGATTCAATGTAAAACATCACTGTGGGGTTTTCAGTGAGCTGCAGGTTTGAGTTAAGCAGAAGTGAGACAGATAAACAACAGGAAAATGCAAAAATACTAATCTGCAAGTATTTTCTCAAGTAGCGATAGATTAGATTAGACTGGGATGTTAATGGGAGAGTTTTGAATTGTGTTGGGGTGCCTGGTAAGTTCTACCGCCTAAACCACTATAATGCTGTGTTTGGTTGGTGCCTTTATTTGTGGTACAAAAGTTTAGAAAATCTGAAGTGTGTAATCGTCACCATTATTGTGAAAAACAGCTAAATATATTGACGTGCAAATTAATCTTACAAAAGAATAAAACGCCCCCGGGGAGTAAAGACATATTTTGAGTGCATATTAAAAATCCCCGTATTACACTGGTGCACTGACACCATGAAATATCGAGTTTACCTGACAGTATTTAAAGTTAAGCTGCTGATAGACACTGGAGAAGTTGCAGGAAGTTCCTGAGGACACGTCAGTACCGATCCTGCCGTTGTTAGAACCCACAACGACCCTGGAGCTGAACACATCCGCCGTGAAGACAGAATCTGCAGCTTCTCAACAGCCAACTTCCAGGCCCACAGGCAGAGAGATCAGTGGCACCTTCAGGTGTCAAACTTGGTTTAAAATGAACTGCTACCTCCGCTATCAGTGACTGTGAAGCTGTGAAACAATGGAGCGATGACAAAACGTGAAAGGAGGAATAAATTATTCCTGATAAGTTAACGTGTTCTGACATGTGCAGCATGAAGAGTAAGAACAGAGGTGCACAGGTGGGATTTAAGTTCGTGTGAAAAACTGTCTGAGAAGAACTGTAAACGTCAATCAAACCAATTGTTGACATTTAAACACTAAAAGATATTTGGTTTCCTCAAAATACGCATCTCCACAACGATCTCAATTAAAACAGCTCATAGCCCTCAATCGACATCCATCATCGTTGACACATGTGCAGGGTCACAGGGGCTGAAGCACTAATTCACTAATACACAGATGTATTCAAACCAAAACACAATTGTTTTAGCTCCGTAACAGTGAAAATTCCTGTCCACACGAACACATTTAAAAGTTGGCTACAGAAATGACTATTAACGGTGGATTAATGATCCACCGTCACATCTGAAGAACACACCACATGCACGTTCGTGTAGAAAGAGCCCAAACGCAATTGGAAATTGGCGTAAGTGAAATATGATTGTCTGTAAACATGCAGACAGGCAGGCGGCGCGGCGGGAGGACGGCCCATCTGCCCCGATGGAGCTTTTATGGAGCAGGGGCCACGGTGCCGACGGCACAACTACCATAACAGCCTCATAATGCAGCTATTAGCCTCAGAGGGGCTGAGATGTGGCGGCACTCCTGCTCTCTGGGGAGCGGGGGGGCCATCCGTCCAATGCTGCTGCAGCTTTTGAGGGGCCAAGCTGGTGGGGGCCTTCAGGCCAAAGGCATCCCCCCCCCCCCCCCCCCCCCCCCCCCCCTAGGAGGAGTGATAAATCACCTGGCTCCTGACAGCAGCAGCGT
This sequence comes from Hippoglossus hippoglossus, assembly GCF_009819705.1. Taxonomy (NCBI): domain Eukaryota; kingdom Metazoa; phylum Chordata; class Actinopteri; order Pleuronectiformes; family Pleuronectidae; genus Hippoglossus; species Hippoglossus hippoglossus. The sequence goes on along the minus strand of NC_047153.1, from coordinate 3,348,701 downwards.
GGAGAGGAGTCACCTTGGGTGGAGCCTGCGCTACAAGACGTTTGCTTACTAATGATTCTCTTTTTCCTCTTGCATCACCATTTATCCTCTCACACACACACACACACACACACACACACACACACACACACACAGAACGCCATATGCAGAAAGCGCCGCCGCTGTCTCCCTCGCCTCCCGCCTAGTGGGGCGTCCTCCTCTGTGATTACAGCAGCGTGTCACTATGTCTTAGCGCCTCTGTCCTGAGAAGAAAACCATTACTGCTGCTGCTCGGCCTCTCGTGTCACTGAGAGCTGCACAGAGAGATAATGGAGCTGAAAGGCCGGAGAAGAGAAAAAGTATATAAAATCATGTGTGTGTCTGTGTGTGAGCAGAGAGAGTGTGTGGGGCTCCATCATCCAGAGCTCTCATCCCTATCTGACGTGTTGTGTACAGTCTGTCTGTCATGACACCACATGTCACACACCAGTGAGGGAATCATGGATTCAGAGGCTCCCTCCTCCTCCCATCGGTGGGACACACAGGCACATTCCTGTTTACAGGCCTGGAGGAACCCAGCATGTCATGTGATGTGTTGTTCTGCTCATGGTTCACCGGTTGTGTTTCTATTAAGGCAGACACCAGTGGAACCAATGAAGTCTGAAGCTTGTACGTATAGCTCTGAATAAATTCTTACTTTTGCCATTGGTTGAGTTCAGGAGAAAAATATGTCCTCTGGTTGTACTGGGAATGGATTTCAGGCAGTTTATAGGCCCATAATAACGTTTCTTATGTAGTATCAGGGTAGAATCACAGTATTTACACTATTCTCACATCTCACATGGAGTTCTTCTGTAAAACAAGGAGTTTCCAACACTAAAAAATTACAATTCTTCATTATTTTGGTCGATGTTCCATCCACTAACATGGAGGAGGCTGGGTTCACGACCTATAGTCATGTGGTTCATCTTTATACAAAGTCTGTGGTGCAAACCTTCACCGCATGTTGTGTTCTCCAGTCAACAGTCATTCCTTTCTGACAGAAATGGGTTTTCACAATTTAACGAGCCAATGAATAATCTGTAGGAAAGGGTCAAAGGCAGCTGCTTTAATGACGAGAGGCCTTTCGTGCCCCTTCTTTCTTTATGCACCGTTTCCTCTGAGTGTACATTCATTTATGACCGTGGCTGTTTGATGACTTGACACAACCATACAGATCATTTTTTTATAACCTGACCAACGGCACACTGACATCCGGCTGATTTCCTGAAATGCTTCCTCACTAATTCACACTCTGGGAGTCTTTGAACAAAGGTTCAACGTTGTTAGTGCAGAAAACACAGTAAACACACAACCCTTCCACCCATTCCTTGACATATTTAGAAAAAAGGCTGTCACGACTACAGACACGTCTGGTCTGTTATTATGCCGACTGTCAACTTTTCACTTCTTCTGTTTCGTTGTTTTTTTTAACACGGAGACAGAGCTGAGATTTTTTTACTCTGAATATTTGAGTTTTGAATAAACTGGAGGAGCAAACAACAGAATAACTGATTGTGTTTTACATATATACATAAACATACATGTCTATATACTGTATATATGTATGCACGTGCATTTTATGAATGTTTCTATACACTTTTCATATCCTTGTTTGTATTATTTAAAATCCCCTGTATTTCAAGGCAGAAACTAAAAATACATCTTAAGAAAATATCTTTAGATAAACACTGAAGCAGATTTCATTTTGAGATCTGGCAAAAAGATACCAATCAATATCTAGTGTAAAATAACTCATGGTTATTGATCTCAGGCTCTTTTGTATCTTAGAAGTGTAAAAAAAGAAGCTTGTTTCTGGAGCATTTCTTTTGTATAACAGTAAAACTCAGGCCTGTGATATTCACATACAGATTCCAGAGACAGACTTAATGTAAAATCATGATTGATCCCTTTATTTCACAGTGTGCACAGTTTGCTCTGTTTCTGAGATGCAATAAAACTTTATCGGTCCCTGTGTGTGTCTGCATCTCTGTGAATATGTGCATATGCATGTGCATCTGTTTGTATGTGTGTGTGTGTGTGTCTCTCACATGCCCTTTCTCGCCGTACATGCTAATTGCTATAGATTAAACTGCAGTCTCTTCCTCATCAGAACTTAATGGGCTTCTAATTACTTCATCACCTCCTCTGGATTATATCTAGGTTCATGAGAGGGACATCTCTCTGTGGCAAGACGTGTGCATTTCCATGGTAACTTGACTGGGGCGTGTAAAAGCAAACAATGGACAAAATCTGGGGTCAAGGACGCAACTCAGAATAAATACAACATGCAGGTTGCACCTAAACCACAAAAAACTGACTTGTTTGCTTATTATAATTTCATATTCTAACAGGGTTGTAAATTGATATGCAGCATTTTTTGTTGCTGTCTACTAAATCTACTCTGCTTCGCGACTGCTGCTGTACAGTAAAGATATATTTTTATGGGGAAGCTGCAGTTTCTTAAAGACGTTTCACCTCGTTCTGCAGAACTGAGGAAACCTCTGAGATAAGAAGTGTCTTCAAGAAACTCAAACACCTCGGGAGATCCCATAACCTGAAACACGGAGGATCTTTCCAGACATCTAGGAGCGGCTGACTTGAATCCACGAGCTACAACAGCTCTTACTGCTCCCGCTGTATGGAAAACAATATATGCGGCACAAGAAGAATGACACCTCTGCATTCACAAACGCAGACTCACTACACGGCGGGTGACGAGACATTAGAGGCACGGCAGAATTAACTCTGCCCTCGGCTATGAATCTGCGAGCAGCTTTTCAGTTCACTGTTCACAACAGTAACAAGGCTGCGCTGACACAACGATCTGTTTTCCCACGTATGTTCATCCCAATTTCACACTTGCACGATGAGGCGCGCTGTGACATGCAAATGCAGCCTCACACGCTGCGTCACATCACTGTGTGTTGTTAACACCTCGCACAAACCAGGATTAGTCACTGTGCCACTTTCCTAAGGCAAGAAAACATATTTAACTCAATGATATGTAACTGGGAGAACTTGCTGCAGGTAAGTAACAAAGAGGGCACAACATTTTGTGTATTTGGTGTCGTATTAGGCTGAATCATGGATTATTATTATGTGGTCGTTTATTTGGATTTTCTGTCGATTTTCATTGCAACACAAATGTATTCTGATACAGAGAGAAGTGCACGCACTCAATTTACAGAATGTACACAACTAAAGGGCTTCACACAAAACCCCTCAAACACAAGACTTAATACACACCGATCACAAAGCACACTTTCACACACACACACAAATACACAATGTAAGCCTCAGTTACCATAGAGACAGGGCACTCTGGACATATTGAGGATTTATTAAAAAAGCCTCCCTGGCAGCGTTATTCCCTCTGCACCCTCAGACACACACACACACACACACACTGTCACCAGGCTGCAGGAGCAGGAGACACAGCCGAGCCCGACGTCTAACGACTGTCAGCAGAGCGAATGTTCGGTATCACACTAACCTGCACTTTGTGGCTCCACACTCATCGAGACACTAATGATCGACTTTAACCAAAACGCCCGGCGTCTGTGGCGATGATTTCATTGCAGAGGCTGCTAGTGAAGGAACCACAGCCCCGACAGGGAGATTCAGGGAGTTCCAGGTGTGTGAGGGTTCCAGAGTCCGAGCTGCAGTGGCAGACTTGTGCTGGTCCCGTAATTGGACGGAGAACTGGGAAAACACCGGAGCCGAGCTACTGCAGCTGCTGCACAGTCAACAGGCACTCGGAGCCTGACAGGCAGCGACACTCGGCTACTATTCTCCCATCAGAGTCTGAGTTTCATTGTTTTTCGGGCCAACGCTCCTCGGCTCACTGTGCGTGGCTCTTTCCCGTCACTGCTACATGAGTGAGGGAACTTTAACTGACATCAAAAATGGAAAGAAGAACTTGAGATACGGAGAGAGTCAAGAAATGAGTTGTCACAAAAGTATGGATTAATGCAAATGCTGCAACTTAACTTTTGCAAAGACGTGGCCCTAATTTAAAAGACAAAGAAAATCATAATCTGCATATAATGACCTCACAACATTTTGGCAATTTGGCACAGCCCTGAACTACAGTAGTCCAAATAACTGAATTTATTACACCTTTTTCAAAAATGTGTCTAAAATCGATGTTGATTTTCATTCACTACAGTTACAAAGAATGCTTGTTTGGTGAGTGTGAGACTTGGTTTGTCTTTGACTTGTAAATATTGTTGGGAAATTACTTTAAAATATGTAAAAACCTTCTGAATAATTCTGAAAAAACTGAAAAGATTGGATGAATATGAATCACATTTTTGCAATAACAAGACCGCAACAGCCTGGAGGGACAGGGGATCATCTAAATGACTCCTCCGGGAGTTCAAATGAATCTATTTGTCCCTCACTGTGTTCAGGGGCCCGAGACAGAACGAATTGAACTACGAGAGACATGAGGAGAAATTAAGATAAAAGCCGAGGTGATGGATGGTGGGTGGACGGACGGAGGGAGGGAGCAGCAGTGGCAAGACTCCTCATTCCAGGAAGTGAAATCAAGTTTCCTTCTGGTTGCCCTGAGGCTGTTCCACATGAGAGCTCCAGCCCCCCTGCTGCCTGCATCCACAAAGCCCAGGACGGCCAAGTCGACACGCCTGTGACATGTGACAGCAAGTGTGTAAGTGTGTCTGTGTGTGTGTGTGAGAGAGTATATAGAGACTGCAAACCAAGACATGCTCGTCCATTATTTCATCAGCACAGTACAAAGAACGTCTCCCCTCCCAGCGAGGACAGACGTCAGGGTTACAACGAGGAAGCGGGAGGATGCCTGAACGTCAGGAAGAGGAAAAGGAACGGGGAAGTGGAAACAGGGGTAAGATAAAAGACAAGTCGGTCCCTTCTACTGAAAAGATCAAATATGACTTGAAGAGGACACGAGAGCGGTGATGAAACGGGGCAACGAAAAAGAAATGTGAAGACGCATGAGAGACAAAAGCGAAAGCAGACAGAATTAATGTGACTGCTGGGTGCCATTTGTAAAGTCCTCAAGTCACCAGAGAATTTCCTTGCGACCCCCCCCCCCCACCCCTTCCAGTTTCACTTCATCAACCCACCCCTCCGCCCCGTCTGTCCTCACATGCACTCATCACGTTGCACACTTTCACCTTTGAAGTTCCCCTTTGCGTGATGAATCTTTTTCATGCATTGCCAGGGGTCCCAGCCGTGCAGCCAGAACGTGGAGAATGGGACAGGGCAGAGGCATCTGGGAAGGGAGGGGGGGGGGGGCAACTGATTTATATTCAAGATCACACAGACGCTGCACCGCAAGCAAAGCTCAAATTGAAGCGAAACCCACCCCTCCAAAAAAAAAAAAAATGCAATCTCGAGGACTGGCACAGTGGGAGAACGGCACAGCCCGCTGGTTTTGGACAACAGGGGACATTGTGTGCACATGCGCACTTGCCTCAGAACATGCAGAAATGTTCAAATGAAACAAACACATGCCCTCTGGCCTCTGTGTGTGTGGGTGAGTCACACATGGGGAGCGATCAAACCCCTTCCGGGCACAGGTATCTCTCTAATGAAATTAGCTTTGGTGTTCAGGCAGCCTCGTCTGCAGAAATGAGAACACGGAGGTCCCTCGTTCCCCCCCCCCCCGACTACTGGGAAGAAATGTGCAGAAAGGGTCTAGTTGCATCCAGTGGAAAACCAGCAGAGGAGCAGCGAGACTGTCTGCAGCCACAAGGGACAGGGACATGGACAAATGCAGGAGAAGACAATTAACCGTGTCAATTTTAGTCCAACTTCTTGTCAGAGGTTGTGGACTACAGTGTCTTTGAATCATCATGACCCGCCTCTGAGACGTCCCATTGGTCAAACTTTCTGCCAGAATAAAAATGAAGATTAGATATTAAAATGATCTTATCTTATCTTATCTCAGCCAGAATACAAAAAAGATTAAAAATGTTGTTCCCAGCAGCAGCACTTGAGGCTTGGTCCACGTTATAAACATCATAGTGACGAAGATGAAATGGTCAAACGTTTAAATAGAGTGGAAACGTTTAGTCAATCGGTCAATTAATATGGTATAAATATCAAATTATTCAAAGATTCGTTTTTTTGTTTCAAGCAAAAAGTGCTAAACATGTAATGTAATTGCATTTTTTATTATTTTGTCAAGATTTTAAAGATAAAAAGCTTAATAATCTCTGCAGCACTAGTTTAAAACCAAAGCTGTTTGAATTACCCAATGGATAAAAATGCAAATGTTTTTTAAAGACCAAATTGATGTGGTCAATCGGTCCAACATGTTTAGCCTGTTAACTGCTATTGGATGGTAAATGTGTTGTATGGCTCTCGGGCCATGAACTCAAACAACCTGCAGACTTTTGAAACGTTTCCTTTATATCACTGGCTGTATTGTTGTTTTTTATATCAGTTATTGCTCAATAAACTTCCCTGACAACTTGATGAGCCGTCGTGATACGATTGTAAGGAACTTTATCTAAAATCCTCCTTAAATGGCTCCATAAGTGTTAAGAAAATACTGTTATTAAATGTGATTTTATTTATTTGTGTCTCTTCTTCCGTTTTCTTGACTTGAAATGTGCTATTTACCTAAAGTTGCCTCTCCTGCGCCCCTGCCTCTCTGGTTATTGGTGAAGGCATCAGCGTCACATTAAACAGCGCAGTGAGGTGGGGAGATCAAGGTGAAGCCTCTACCTTGCTTTCTTCCTCCTCTTCTCTGAATTATGCATTTATTCAATTCCCACTTCCTCAGTCTTTCATTTCCTTTCCTCTTCCCTGTGAACACTGATGAAGGGGGGGGGGGGGGGAATCAGCTCGTTACAACGCCCAGATGATGTCCAGACACGGCCTTTAAGATCGTGCACAAAAGGATAAGCTTTCTCTTTCTTATTCCGACTGTCTGAGTGTCTGTGTGCCGCTCGCAAAGACACAAAAAGACAAAGCCTTCAAAGACTGTCCATCGCTTTAGCTTCTCACTTGCTCCTTTCACATGACAGTGACCCTCCCACCCCTGGGATTTCCCCCTTTTCCCACGGGTGACTTCCCTGGGACACACAATTAAGTCAGTGTGGGGCACATCCACTGGAGCAATGCCACTGTGTACATTAGTGTCACAGCTGGAATATAAAACACAAGTCAAGAAACACATGCATAATCAGCACTTTCTCTTTTTTTTTTTTTTTTAAAACCCCAAAAGACGGCGCAAATTAGCTCTTGTAAAAATCACACCGAGGTGGCCAAGTTCTTCAATCCCATCAGAAAAACACAGAGGCTGTCAGTTGTACTCAGGAGATAAAGAGCGTCCCTGGAGTGAAGCGAATCCCTTTGAGCTCATTTACAGTAGCTTCAGAAATACCGCGGCCACCGAAGTGACACGAAGAAGAAAAACAGCTGAGATTAGGAGGAAGAATGCAAACTACCACTCACCAAACTGGGCCTCGGCCTTTGCGAGGGTTAAAAACACCGTGAAGAAGTGTGAGCCGTGCTGCAGCTCCTCGGACTGAGGACGGTTTAGATTCAAAACCTCACAAGCAGCCAATCACGAGGAAACGCTGGGTTGAACATTAACAGCGATAATGACATCGTGCAATAAAAAAAAAAAAAACTCTTCAACGGCAGGAGAAGGAAGAGAAAGTGAAATGAAACAAGACGCTGCTGTTTGATAAATCTGCACATTGACCTCCGCTGTCACGCAGCCTTCAAGGGGAAGTTTTTAAACAGGAAAACACAGTCGTCTTCGACTTAACATTTCTTTAAACTATTATTTACTCTCGCACACTCACACAGGGCTTCACACAAGCATAGAAATATTATACCAGTTACATGTTTTGTGCAGTAATCTGTCCTGACCTTTCCCCTCTGTTTTAGACTTTGACACCTGACTTCATACACGTGATGAAAGTCATATATTCTCCTCCAGGGTGTTATTAGCCTATCTCTGTAGATATTGCAGCTGTAAATGCAGCTGTAAATCCATTACACACCACTCCACATCTGCATTGGGGCTACTACACCGACTCTGGAGCTCAGCCCACGACTCTTTGGTGCTGGTCTTCAGGGAATCTTGGTCAAACTCTTTGTGTGAAGTTTGACGATCACAGTCTACATCCATACTGAGGCGTTTTAGTTTGAAAACAACATCCAGACGAGCGTTTGGATGTTGTTTACAGGAAACTGAAAAAACTACCAACAGGGAACAGCGTGAAAAGTAAAACAAGGTGAAAAGTAAAACAAGGTTTCACTTCGGTTGGACCAATGATGAGGTGGAAACGTTACTGAATGTATTAGCCTTGCTAGCGTTAGCCTCATTTCCTAACATCTCCATTTCAGCCCATCTGGACTAAAACGCCATCCCGGAGTTTTTCAAACTAAAACAGGGATTTTAAACTTGTTGTAGATAAACGTGTAAACACGGCATCAGTGGTCACTCCATCCATAAATCATCTATACCGCTCACTTTTTAATTTTGTTGCCCTTGTTTGGTCATTGGAAGATAGTAGGTGAAGAAAAAGTGAGATTAAAATTAAGACGTGTTGGGTTTTGTTTTGAACTTTGGTCTTAATCACGAGTACAGACACGATCCGACGTGTCTTGTGGCTTCATCACATTCTGGTTCAGTTCCTGTTCTCCGTGCCTCCTTCACAAGTTCAACAAGTCTCTCTTCCATGTTTTGATGTTTTCACAATTCCAACGAGGACATGCACGAGGTGAGCCCTGACGTACGAGCTAATGCGCCGACAGCTGTTTATCGCCAGTGTTTATGTTTGACTGCAGCTTCAAAACTAAATAAAATCTCTAAAATTGATGAAGCATCTGGGGACAGAAGGATCCGGGTTTTGAGACTCAGCAGCCTGCAGATCCTCGGAGGACGGGACTAATCAGAGCAGAGACGGCGTGAAAGACAAGCCGTTAACCTGAGGTGCATTAAACACCCGATAATTACAGACATGATTAGTCTTGTTTAATATTGATGTCTGGTAATTCAGGGATGACAGGATTAGGAGGATACTCTCTCTCTCTCTCTCTCTCTCTCTCTCTCTCTCCACCAGTGCTTTCATCTTTCACCTTGTCTCTCACATGTACACACACCTGAACACACACACAGACACACACACACACACACCAAAACACACACACACCCCAAATTAGGTATTTAGTGTCTAATGAGGACTCTGGTGCATTCGCTGTATGTGCTGTAATATGGCGTTTGGGTTGGGGGGGGGGGGGGCTCACTGGAGACTTAATTAACAACTAATTGATTTCATTTGTGGTATTCTGATAGCGATGGCGTACAAATCTGTTCCAAATAAGCCTGGACTGAACCATTTACATCAGTCGGCAGATTACTGGTGGGAAATAAATGGCATATTTTACAGCAAGGGGGGGCGGGGGGGGATAATAGATATGGATATGATGGGGTTTGACAAAGGAAGAGGGAGCCACTGATCTTTTCTCCTCCTTCTCTCTCAATTTCAGGATAATTGAATTAGAGCAGCGTGATGAGAGCCTGTACGGCGACAGTCTCTCGTTTTCATTAACTCTGACACTGGGTCGGTTCGAGGTGTAAGTAGGTGCTTAGTAAAACTATCGTCAAGGTTGGAATAATTGTCTCGCGAGGACACGACAAGACTTCTGACCTCAACCGAAGAAACGTCTCCGCAGGGCGAAGAATGAAAACAGACAAAACAACTGTTCCATCATGCAGCTCAACAATGGCTGAAGGATGCTGCACGTTCCGCTCACTCTGTGCGTGGGGCTGCGGCCCTAACGACCGGCGCTGTGATTTATTAGCCTGTTAGGATCTATCATAAAGCCGTCCGGCGGATGAACGGGAGCTGTAGATACGCCGGGGGGCCCCGCTGGCCTCGGTGTGAATAGACAAACGACCTTGGACACGTAAATCTCTGGGGAAGCTTCATTAGCCCACGACAGAGCCACAAAGAGCCATCACACGGCCTCTAAATGCTTTGCAGTTGGCCGCTGGCCTTCAGACAGCACTGCTGCTGATGTGTGGTCATTCACACGTCCAAGCGCCCCGACGGGGAGGCCGGTGCCCAAGTCCATTCCCTGCAGTTCAGCCGCTCTCTTCAGAAAATGACCAGCACGCTAACAGCCTGGCCTCTTCCAGTTAGTGCTAATTATCCAGGATCCTTAGGTGGTTTGACCCAATCACAACAAACGGCTGCCACTAACACGCTCCCCAGTTCAACCGCGCCCTCTCACAGTTCAGCAGCGACGGGAGCCCAAAGTAATATCAGCTGTCAAATGTACGTTACCCCGGCAACCGTCTCTCTGGCAACAAGAGAAGCAGTCGCCCTGACGTGGTTTACTGTGCTGCAGGAAACACTAAACGGTTCAAAACCAAAAGAAGAAAACTCAAGGGTGAGAAGCTCAGAGAGAGAATGCAGATATGAAAAGAAGAGAGAGCTTTCTAAGGAGAGGGTGATGTCTGTAATAGATTTGCTGCAGCGCGGAGGAAAAGCTGAATCCTGTGATCACTGTACGCGGCACCCAAACTGGGATTCAAACTACAGATCAACTCGGTGAAACTTCATTTGACACAACAGTACTCAATTTTCTGTCTGCAATTGTATGTGCATCCTTGTTCAGATATATCAATTCTTTATATTTCCTCTGGTTTGTATTTTACTTTTTACCATTTTAATTATCCCCTATCTTATCTTATCTTATCTTATCTTATCTTATCTTATCTTAAGACCACACAGGTGATTTATTTGCTTTACCTTTTAACTTGGAACTTCTTACCACTTGTCTCTGACCCTAAAAAATACACACATTTGAAATGATACATATTAATTGTGCAGAAGTTGATCTCCAGCTCTCCAGCTTCCGTTTCTAAGACACACATCTGCCTCCCACAGCTAACTGGCCCTGAGGCACACACACACACACACACACACACACACACACACACACACACACACACACACACACACACAAAGACAAACACTTAGTTTCAAAATGCTTCATTCAGCAGTGACGGGGGATGATCTGACACATCAGGATGAGTTCATGGATTCATCACTGCACCTCCAAAATAATGGAAGGAGGACATCACACTTTAAAAAGGCGCTAAGAGACAAAAATACATATTTTGTCTCTGATGACGCCAAAAATATCTTTAAAAAGGCTGAAAGGAAACGTGCAAAGTGTTGGTTTTTTTTCAGATGCTGTAGCAGCGAATCTGGAACACCAACACCAAAGGGTGAGTGGAAATTTGGTAAAGCAGTTTTCAGTGTTCTAGTTCTTCTGGGATCTAAAGTCACACAGCAGGAAACAACATGGACCAATGTGGAGCAATGATAGATTAAGAGCTCTCAACTATTATCATCACATTTACTTGGAAATTTGAAATGCAAATAGAAAAAAACATTTTTATTATGTGACCGTCACATATTCAAGAACAGCGAATTAACAATTCTGTTATGTCCCATGAAGAAGAAATACAGACTGTGTCCAGACAAGGTATATTTAAGAACTTAAGTAATCTCTAATTAGTTTTCCTCAAACTTCTTTGAACAGTAATTTGACCGACAGGCTCTGTAATGTGGAAGAATCAGAATCAATTAAAAAGGTGCCAAACCCAGCAGAGACTAAATGAGCTGAAACACACCCGGTATTTGGATGAACCATGATTCAGTTGGGCTGGCAGAACATATCCATCTCCCTGTTCACCGCCCATCCTTCCCATACTCTTCATCGCACTCTTCATCCCAGTCTGGGGTTGTTAAAGGGGCAAACCCTGGCCTATACCTTGTCTCCAGCCTCGAGCTGTCACCCCCGGTCTAATAACCCCTCCACTAACAGGCAGGGTAATGAGAGCGCTGCTCCAGCTGGGAGGCCAGTCGCCATTATAGCACTACAGACCAGTGCTTCACCATTAGCCCACAGATGGCAGCTCAGCCCCTCTCAACCGTTCGGCAGATTCACACATATACTGCTCTCAAATTTAAAAAACTGCACCACGAATCAGAACCAAACTCCCTGAAGACGACCTCAGGGAGGACAGGAGACCAACTCAAACCTGCAACTCTCACGGACTGAGTGCTCCTCAAATTAGGACAAATGTTTGAGGGCTACACGAAGCAAAGAGGGTGGAGGGGAAGTCCCACTGCACTGCAGGACCTCAGCAGGGACACAGGAGAGGGTGCAGCCAGCTTTAGAAGACAAATATGGACATAGAGCTGAGATGAATCTGATCAAGAACAACTCAACTATTGCAAAATCTGCAATAAAGTCCTCCTGAGCTCAGCTTGTTTGATATTTCCTCACTTCAACCAACATCGGGAACAGAAGAATTTCCTCCACTGAGCAAAGAGGTGATGTTTTCATCGTCTGACTTTTAGCACGATTATGTAAAAACTACAGAACTGATTTTATTGAGACTTGGTGCGAGGCTGTGGTATCAGCCAAGGAGGAACCCATTCAATTTTGGAGCAGACTCAATCCAGGGGGCGGATCCAGGAATGATCCATGATCTTTTCTTATTTTCTAAAAAAGTGGACAGGGAGTCGTCACCTCAAACATCTGAGTAGCTGAGTGATGCCTGTGTTCTCTCCATGTGATAAGATGGTGGTAAAGTAGGTATTTTAAAGGATGATGAGGTGTATTGAAAAAGACAATTTCTCACATTAATGAAAGAATATTCACTTTTAAACCCTTTTGTTGTTCCTGACAGTTCTAACATGGTCGCACCCTTCTTTTAATTTAAACCATGACTCTGACCTTTCCTGCAGTTTATCCTGTTTGATTATCACTTCTGTTTGTGTGCATTGTCGAGTGAATGAGGCAGCGCTACCTCGTGGTCCCACAGTGTGACTCACTGATGACTCAAATAGTGATGACGACCTTTATAACCTCTCGGCCGCTAGTGGTACTTTGCACAAGCTAATTTTGCGTCAGTGGGATCCTGACAGTTAGATGTGTCCAAAATCAGAATGAGAAATGTCATGTCTCGCAATTAAAACAAGAAGGTTTGAAGAAATATCTGATTTACCTGCATGTCTGGACGATACAGAGTTAGGATGCAGGGCTTAGACGTCAACAACCAACGAACCTTCCTGATATAAATCAGACATTTTAGATGTAGAGCTCTGGAAAAATGGACAGGAAGTTATAAAACCTGCCAAATCAGTGTGGCCACGTCTAAACTGGACATGTTTAAGTTACAGCCCATCAGCCGCTCAGTAAAAACCATTAGCTTCTTCACCAGCCATTAACTCATCAGTCTGACTGACGCCTCAGTGTCCCAGCTGCCTCCCCATCAGCGACACGCTCAGTCTCTCTGCATGCTGCTAATCACCTGTGTCATTTAAACACACACACACACACACACACACACACACACACGCATCACTACAATACTCTGTCACCATCTACCAAATGTCCCAGACGCCGAGCGAGCAAACAAACAAAGCTTCAGCCAAATCGCAAACTTCTGCCAAGTCACGTTGCTGATCTCTGTTCTGGTGCCTGGCACAACACCCGTGACATTTAAATCTGCAGCATTCCTCGCAGCAGTGTTGCATTTTCACACGTTTTATAGTTGTTGTGTATTAAAAAGAGATTAACTTAGAGGTTTGAAAACACCAATGACTGTGCTACCCACAGCTCCTTGCAGGGCAGTCAGAGATCACGGCTGCATCGCTGTGCCTTCGTCAGCAAATGTCGAGTCGCTCCCCGTTTGAATCTGTTCTCTGCTCATCAGTCAGAGCTCGACGGGAGACAACAAGCCTAATGATGTCTCTGTCTCTTCCAACGTGTCTGCAGGCCGTCGAGCTGCGACTCCTGCAGGGATTTCTGTCTGTCGTCTGTGTCACTTCAGGGAGGTGGATTGAAAAAAACACTTTTAGACCAGAGAAATCTATCAGGACCTGCAGTGCTCCATTAAAACCTGAATTAAAAACTAAAGACCCATGAATGAGAGAGCATCTGAGTCGAGAAAAGGCCAATTAGATAAGATAACGGGACACTTGTGTTACCTTTAAATCATTACATTATCTTTCTGCACACGGTCCCATGATCTGACCAGAGAAAGAAGTACACTACAGAAAAGAAGGCAGCAGCATCAGCCGAACTGTGACGTTCTCGGAAATCGTGAAGTTCTTCAGGTTTGAAATCTCAAACTGTACAAAATAAATCCTCTGTGAGGGAAAGCCGAAGCTCTTGACTGGTGTTCACATTGTGCAGTGCAACAGTGGAGCCACAACACGACGGCTCACACTGTAAAGACCCCTGCGGAGCGGTCTGGCTACTGTCAAAGAAGAAGTCAACCTTTCACGCTGCTAACAAGGGGAGAAATGAGCACATGTGCGACTCGGTGCATGTGCTGAAATGTCAAAAAGAGCGACCGTCACTGGCCATTCAGGAGCATCTGATATCTCCTCACCACCGCCCGTGCAAAGCAAATGTCACTGAAGAACAGAGAAACCTGAGCAGTGGCATCTCTGGAGACCACGGCACAACCACTGAGCATTTTGATAGAGACAAGAAAGCCCACTGCTGATTATCTTAGACTCACTATTAGTTTACATATATTTATAATACAAATACCAGTACATTTTTGGATTAAAAGAAAGATAAAATCAAAATGTGGTGAGTAAATATCTTATTTAAATATTAGGATGTGATTTAAACATAATTATGCATCTGTGATTTAAAGCGCTCGCAACGATAACGATCTGCACGCAGGATTTTATCCCAGTCACGTACACAAAATTAGCACGTGCACAAATGTCGGTGACATGTGGTCTCAGCTTTCCACCTCGTTATCTCCATGCCAGGGCGAATGGAAAAACCTGCCATGGAAAATGTATGAACGCATTATGCAACACACACGTCTCCCACCTCCTGGCGTATCGACCCCTGGGGCACAGGGATTGGCATTGACAGCCAAAAGGTACGACCACGCAGTCAATCCCCAGTCTCACTACAGGACGCCAGGTCGGGGGTGTGAACGGGGGCCTGTGTCTTCTGTGTGTGAACCCAGGCAGGTGTGGAGAGTCTCAGTTTCAGGCTGAGGCCGAGGAGGCCGAGATTACAGCGCTAATCCAATGTTTGTCTGACACCAGCATTGATCCCTTAATCCAGACTGATGCATGCCATCTCTAGCCAGCTAGACTGCCAGCAGCCCCCACTAACACACACACACACACACACACACACACACACACACACACACACACACACACACCAGGATATAGACACCAGCTGTTGGACCCAGCTGTATCATAATGCCCGACAGTGTGTGTGTGTGTCAGTCTGTGTGTGTTTGTGTGTGTTTCTATGGTTGTTAGTTCAAGTTCACATACATTTTGTCCAGATCTCAAACTGAATGGCTTTTGGTTTGGTTTTAGGGTTAACGGTGGGATTAGGATGCAGGGTAATGGTTGGAATTTAGTTGTGATGGTTTGGCAAGCATGCATTTTGTGTGTGTGTGTGTGTGTGTGTGTGTGTGTGTGTGTGTGTGTGTGTGTGTGTGTGTGTGTGTGTGTGGGTTGGTGGAGATATACCTGTATATTCATGCGTACTCAGATGACCTGTGTGTGTGAGCAGCAGCAGAAAACACATTAACATAACAAAAACCCCAGCGAGCTGAGTTTTCCTGAATTATCAGAATGCGACAAAATTACAATGCAGCAGCGATTATGTGCCGCCGCTGAACACACAAAGGAAAAGAGAAGCCGAGCGACGACCCTCAGCGTCTCTGAAACAACAGCACCGAGCTCTCTGTCGGTATTTACCGTACATGAGAGGAAGGAACGTCTCTCCAGCTCAAAGTCGGGACTTTCTAATGAGGGAAGGAGACATCTCCGTCCTTGTTGTCTCAGATAATCAACACATCAGCCGCTCTCGACCCTCCTCCCATGTTTATCAGCTCAAACTAGATGGAGACATGTCGTCGAAAGTTCCAGAAAACTTGCGTCATCTGAGCGTAGATGACGACACAGTTTGTTGCCTCTTGTGCAAACACAGTCAATTCACCTAGCAAGTGAAAATACATATTTTTGGGGCAGAAATCTTTCTCACCAACAAACAAATTAATTCTCTACAAGTCATTTGGGAGGTAAATGAGTCGAATGTTTCTCATTATTGCCCAAAGCTCCCCCTCCTCTCCCCTTTATCTCACAAACTCATCGACGGCAGCCTTCCCTGAAATAGACCGGAGCACCAGGAGAATTCCCGGCCATCAAAAATAAAAGAAATCTATAAAGCTTTTACACCGGCTGGACTCACTGGCCAATAAAACAATAAAACTCCCTGACACCGAGAGAGAGAGAGAGATCACACAGACCTGGCTGCAGAACCACCGAACGGACACAACACAAACAACCTGCTCGAAAACCACGTCAGTATTAAATATGAACACAACAATATTTAGCAGAATATGACTACAGATATATTTACAATCAAGTTGTGTCCCTATACGACTCCGAGGAGCTCACATCTCTCCCCAGTCTGCCTCTATGTTTCCAGACTGGGAATCCACAGGGTGAGAAATACCAGCTTCAACACTTTCTGGGCCGTCTCACCAAACAGGTAATTACAAACCACCGTGAAGATACAGGACGTCCCACGTTGGGTAGTGGAAGGAGCGGAGGAGGGTTTTAATATTGAGCCTGGTAGTGTTTAAAATTCTTATAGGATTCTCGTGTAATTCCATTTTAATTCTTTATATCTCGACTCCACCACATTATAAGAATGTATATGAAAATTTCATGAGCCCTAAAAACACATTTCATACAGATTCAGTTTGGCAACATTATAAAAGAGCCTGTAATTAAAACTGGCGCCATTAAAAAGCTGCTTCCACCTGAAGGCAACAGCAGTAATAATGCAAAAGAGCAACACAACCACCTGAGGGGGGGGGCTCTGATGCATACTAAGTACTTTCACTTTGGATATTTACATGAATTCTGCTGCTAATACTTTTACTTGTAACAGGAATATTTGAGGGGCTGCTTCATCCAACAGTTACTGTTTTATACAGAAACATTATTCGTATATTTATAGAAACATTAATCTGCTGATTACCTCAATTAATCATTCAATCATTCATAAAAGAGTCATCGGGAGAAACTGATATATCGTAGACAAAAAGTTCTACTCCTGAAACAAAATGATTACAGACGTACAGACGCACGTACGGAGGAACAAACTCATAACTTCATATACCGAGGTAAAAATATCCAAGCAGACTTTTCCAAGTTGTTTGTTTTATCAACAGCCAACAGTTAAAAACCCAAAGATAATCAGCTCGCGCTCAGGGTTCAAATAAATCATTAATAAATGAGACGCTGGGAAGTAATAATCAAAAAAATCCAAATGAATGATTAAGTAAATATCTGCCAAATAAACTGGGATAAATGATTTATGTCCAGCCACTGCAGACTGCACAGAAGCCTGTAAAACCATCCACTCAGTGTACATGTAGACATTTATTGCATTAAGCCAATTACTGCAGCACATTGAACACATGTAACTGAGGTTTCATCGCAGAAGATGCTGTGAAACCTTTTGTAACTTCAGGAAAGTAACTGTGGGATCCGTGAGGAATGCAGAACAACATGGGAGTTTGCCCGGTGAGGCTGGCGGCTGTGCAGGCTGTAAACTGGCTCTGCTGGTGCATGATGTGCGCAGCCAGCAGCCGCTGCAGGAGGAGGAAGCCTTTGTACTCCCCCCCCCCCCAGGTAGGAAAAGAACCTGTCTCTAATTCCAGTGGATCGCGCTGAGCAGCTTCCAGCATCTGGGCGGCATGTGTGAGCATCGTGGTGGATCTGTCTGAGCACAGAGACGACTTCCCAGCTCCCACCATCAGCCAATGCAGCCAATCCTTCTTCACCTTTCATTTCCAGTTTCATGCAAAAAACACTCAGACACAGTAACTTCAACCAAGAGCGTTATTAGGTACTGCAGGTCAAATGTGGGCCACTTCAGTATCAAGTGGAATACAGCTAAACATCTGTATACTGACCAACTATAAAACCTTTATGAAGTGAAATTAATGGTCCTGAGAGGGTTAAACAGCTACCAGAAAAAAACATCTGTCAGAAATCAGAAAACTTTAATTTACACGCCAACTGCTGCTGATCACGTGACCCTCGTCTGTCTTGTCAGCTGAACTCAGGACAGCTGTTCTGAAAAGCTTAAAACCCTTGAGCTCAGATGATTCTGTCAAACCATATTCTCCTTTGAGAGTCGCAGGGAGACTGTTGGGCGAGAGGCAGAGTGCATCCTGGTCCGTCCATCACAGGACCAACATGCAGAGACGGGGAAAACGTCGGAGTACCTGCAGAGAAACCCACGCAGACACGGGGAGAACATGCCAACTCAACATACGAAGACCCAGCCGGCCATCAGGTGACGTGACCACTACACAGTTGTGACGCCCTGAAGAGAAAATACAATATATCTCTGGAGAAAATCTGTCCAAAAGAAAGAAAGAAATTGTTATCCTGACAAAGACGTTCATGTTATATATCCCTGTCCATTCGTTTGTCTGTTAGCAGGATTACACCAAATCTACTATACAGGTTTAAATGAAACTTGGAGGAAGGACGGGACATAGGCCAAGACAAAAAACATTCAACCTGCATCTCTCCCGTCCCAGCCTCCATCTCCAGAATGGGAATCCACATGGTGAGAAACACCAACTCTTTCCGTGCTGTCTCATCAAACAGGTAATTAAAAACAGTGAGCTGATGGTGTGTAAATACTATGTAGGTGGCCACCAAAGCGTGTGAGCTTTCCATTTGGTCCGAGCCAACACAGACGACTCGGCTTTGAAGCGGAAAAAAGTGAAGTCTGTGGTCCGCAGTGAGTGGAGGTGACATATTTCCAGTGTGGAGTTACCAGTCAGACCTGTGGGCTGAGGAAACCACTGTTTTTCTTTAGCGGTGCAAAGCAAACACTTGCAGAAAGGCTGAGTGTAACAACGCTCCATTATAGTGAAGGGCGTTTTCATTACCAGGAGAGCCTTTCGCACTGAAATGCATTACCATGAAACACAACGTTGCTTTTAGTTTTGGAGTAAAAGCCTCCGTGCTAAGTGGATGGAAATTTGAATTAGTTCTCTGTCTCTTTGTGCACACGTTCAGACGAATGTTTCCACCCAGCAGCGATCCAGACAGCATGTTGTCAGGGACGTGAAATTAACGCAAACAAGCTGCTGAAAGTGAAACTGGAAATGTGGTGGAACTTTTCTTTTCTTTTCTTTTCGCCCAGAAGAGAGCGTCAGCAGCAGCAGGCTAAAAGTAACCCAAGGTGCTGTGTGTCAATCGGTGTCTCAGTCATGTTTCCAGATGCTCCCCCCCGTCCTTTCGCCTCCCCCCTCCTGCGGAGAGGAGGTCATCTGCAGCCTCTGATCTGCTCACGCTGGCCCTGCAGCAGAACACTGAGCCACAGATCTGACCGGCGCTGCAGGAGTCTGGGACGGTGCACGTGAGCGGGTTTGTGCACTTGTGCTCAGCAGCAAACACCTCCAGCTTTGTGTCTGTTGTCACACTTGGTGCCTGTTTGCATGCATGAGAGGGAGTCTGTGTGCTGAGGATCAGTTTCATAAAGTGTGTTTGTGACATCACAGTCTGACAAAATAGCATTTCCTCCTCATCTGTAATTTCCACATTTCTTCTTCTTTATTTTAGCAGTCAAGAAGCTGATGCTGCACTTTTTCTGCACGACAAAATGACGCATTGAACTTGCGGGCATTGGCGCATAAAAAGCATGAATGTTTGTGTAGAACCTGGCAAGACAGCGACGCTTCTGATGCGTTTATGACATCGAACACGATTCACCCATTTCACACAAACGTTATAGCAGGTTTACCACCCAATTAAAAAACCTGTATACCCACTAACTTTGGTGTGAAAGAACTATACTGAACTCTGGCCTCTCCACTCAGAAATTGTTTGTGTCGACGCCAAGCGTGTGGTCGTGCGCCTCGACCCGATCGTCTAAAGTGTGCAGGGTCATGATTAAAAGATTAAGAACTGGTTACATCTGTCGTTATGTCCGTCGAGATCTGAAAGCCCTCTCGCGTGCAGCAGGCAGCGAGTGTGTGATTTCAAATCAAACATGCAAACGCTAACTGCTGCTCTATAAGGCTGTCAGAGCCCTCCCCCCATCCCATCCCACCTTCTGTTCATCCCAGCCCCCACCCCCCCCCCCCCCCCCCCCCCCACCCCCACCCCCACCCCCACCCCCCCCCACCCGCTCTAAACCATAATGGCCCCCCACCAGGGACAGTTTATTTTGCACCCGACACAGGATCATAGAGTGCGGATCCTCCCTGCGTTTATCTCCTCCATCGACATCCTCATCCACCCCTCTGGCCTGACTGGTGCCGTCCCTCTGGGGGATGCTCACCTGTCACCATTAATGAGGGCTCCCTCACTCTGGAAGGGGGAGGCACGGAGAGGGGGAGGTGAAGGCGAGGAGGCAGCGGAGGGATCCACAGCCCTGACAGCCCTTTCCCCGTGATGGATGACAGATGGGAGATTAAGAAAGCCAGAAGCAGAGTGATTTCTGTTGGGAATATCGCATCGTCGGGCCCTTTTAAAGACGTGAGAGTCTTTGATAGCGCACGGCGATGCGCTCTTTGCTATAAAACCTCCTCCACTATAAAGAGCCTCTCTGAGGAGAGCTCCAGGTGTAAAATGACACAGTGCCTATACACACCCACTGGTTTCTGTGGGTTTAAATCACATGTCTTGAATATTCAGATCACACAGTTATCCTCAAACGTTTGAAAGCTGGTATCTAAACATGTGTTCCCTTGAATGTATTTGTATCGCATACCCATTTCAAAGTAACTTTATATTTCATTGTTTTCTGCTTCTCTATGACACATGATATCAAAACATTGTGGATATGAATAAATATTATATGAGCTTCAGTTTATTCCTCTAGAGACATTTTTGCCTCCATATAGCTACGTCCATTTTAAAGTAACTGTAGTGCGTTGTAATTAGAGCAGGGCAATAAAACAATATCAATAATTATCACAATATAATTTTCCTTAATAGCAATATAACAAAAGTCCAATATATATATTGATTTAAGGCTTATGAACTGTGCAAGCACAGCGAGGAGGGATAACACATAACTGTTCAGATGAGCTGTTTATCAAGTGTTTCTCGTACTGAAGAGTTTAAAACCACAAACGTATCTCAGGATCAAACATCCGCCTTAAAACTGGAAAGGAACAATACTGTGACATTTATTGTGATAATTATCAACATGTTCTGATATGAACATGTTCTGATATGAACATGTTCTGATATGAACATGTTCATCTTCAGCCATTTTCAGACATGCAGGAGTACTGAACGTATAAATTCTGCTGTGCAGATCACCAAAAACTCTTGAAATTCTTTCCAAGGTGACATCTTTGTTGGCGTCTCCTACGTGTACAGCTTTTCTTTTTCATCCTGAGATATTCATATTCTACTCAGACATTATCCAGAGTTCTTATAAGGGGGACAGAGATTGTCCTCTGGATTTCAGTGCATGTCTGGGAGTAGCTTCCATTATATTTTGGCCATATCGCACAGTCCTAGATTTAATTATTCTCCCTCTATATGTCTTCTTTTGTACTTTTGTGTTTCCTCAGCTCCACCAGAACTGAAAAAGAACAATAAAACATTGCAGGCAGCGTGAGTCCCACTTTCCATATTATTGCAGATGTGCAGTGCCAAACCCTGAGGTGCACCACCTGCTCGTGGACCCCCCACCGCCGGCCACCCACCTCACACAGACACACCCAGACCTGGGCTCCAGGGCAGGAAACGAGAACTAAATACACGAGACACAGTTTGACATCAAGGCGGGTCACACGCAGTGAGGCCCGGAGGACGGCTTCAACAGCACACCACGACAATAGGGTACACATGCACGTACTGGCAACAGCTCACGCATGGATCTCCACGCTGAGAGCGCTGAGCACAGCTGGAGCTGATGTGTGTCTACATGTCAGTGAGGGAATCCAACAATTAACGTGACAACAGGAGAGGACGAAGGGCAAAGAGACACAGAGACGACAGAAAGACTGAAGAGACAGAGACATGTATACGATCATCTTCAGGCTTTATAAAATATCTCCTGCAGCAAACCTGAGAAATGCATCATGGGTGATTAGAGTTGGTTTGTCTGATACACAAATACTCACACACGTATTGAGCCTTTCACACACACACACCAGTACCTGTATTCAGGTTTGCTGATATGAAAACTTTTACTTTACAGAATAAACGAAGCAGAAAAAAGTGCATTTATGATTTTTTACCCCTTAATTCACCTTACAGAGCCCCATTGAAGATTACTTATATGTTATCTCACAATCTGTTGACCTTTCTCTCAGAATATTGAGCTTTACCTCCCAATTCTTTTCGTCTTCTATTCCTCCAGAGACAAATGTGTTAGACTCGGTCACAGTGGCTCCATATTGATTGTGATTGTGTTTTCTTATAATTAATATTTATTCATAATAAAATGTATGGTTTATAGTGTGTAGTGGGACTCGGCAGCTGTAGCTCTTTCACTCTGAGGGATTGACCCCCTAAGCCTGAACATGATGTCAAACTGCAGAGTTGTTGGTGGCTCCTTAGCCCGTTTTACCACCGCGACAGGGACCCCGGGGTTCAACTACGTGTGTGCTCCAACTAGCACAACGGGACCGTTGAGGGTGGGGAGCCCAGTGAAGAGTTCAACCAGTGTCATCTCACCACCGAGCCCCTTGTGATTGGGTGAGAGCACCTGGAGTAACAACATGGAGCTCCTGTCTGCAGCTCTGCACAGATGAGGAGACGTGACAGCACTCACAGGGGCTGTTTTCATTTAGAGCCCAACTTTTCAAATGTTGCTTTTAATTCAGCCTGATTCGGTTTCACGGTTCTGTTATTATCTCATCTTCTGTGTCTTTTCGTTTTCCGTACTTTCTTGGTATCCACACTCGTGTTGTTGCCATGATTGTGAAGCATTTGACTCAACTCCCGCTGTTTTTAATGAGCTATATAAATAAATCGGACTTGACTTTATAAGATCTTCACATCATCCATATTTAACCGTTTTTTCCTCAGGTTGTTTTTCCATCACTGTTAAATGGTGGATGATGCGCCCTGGTGGCCTTCGGCATTCACACGGTTCATCTGACATTTTATCGTCCCTCTGCGTTATCTTAACACTTGATCAAGACGCTGCTGAAAGCCCGCCAGAGGGCAAGGAGGGAGGTCCTCTCCCCCAATCCCTAAACACAGCCTCCATTATTCTCCAACACCAATCCGTCTTTGCTCTGAAAGGTCAGGTCGGCTGAATAAGGTGATCGGACCCCATTCTATTCGCTCTCTTTGTCTCCTTGTCTCCTTTCCTCACCGCTGAACCAGCCTGAACCCCAGTCCAACACAACACAATGACAAACCTGTGTGATATTTAGAGTTTAGGAAGAAAAAAAAACCTAATAACACCTCTATTCAAACCTCTTATTTTCTTCTGTGTGCTGCAGAAAAATGTATTAAATGCCGAGCGAAGCGTCGCAGAACAAACAAGCCTCCTCTGCCTTATTCAGTTTATTCTTTATCTTAAACACGCAGGTTTAACTGCGCCGTGCGTGCACCTGCAGACGCTCGTTGGGTTTGCAGATGGAGCAAATTGAAAAAAGGTGGAAAAAACGTGGGAAACATAATTCAATCGTGTCAGACTCCTGCACCGCTGCATTCCAGCCTGATACAGAGACACGGCCTCGGTAGTGGGACAGTGGAATCACCTGCCCTCTGTCGACACACACACATGAAGAGATCATATAATAAATATATAATGGAGTCGTGCAGCCAGGCAGGTTGGCAGAACGTGAGAGAGGGCTGAGGTTTTTTTATTTTACGATGCTTGTTTTATTATTCATAAAGAGGATGCGGTTTCCAGGATGCAGAGCTCGTTGTTGGCTGGAGTCCCGTTCACTCCATTCACTCACTCACACTCACACACACACACACACACACACACACACACACACACACACACACACACACACACACACACACACACAGTGAAAGTGTGTCTGCTGGGATATATCTGAACAGAAGCTCTGGTTTCCAACAGGAGTTTCCTGAGGAACAACTGCTGCAGATGAGTCAAAAAAAAGACTTTCGCCCCAAACTGCCAAAGTGTATCTGTGATAAAATAAAATAGACAGTAAAATGAAACGTAGTGGTGATAAAAGCCCAGATTCAATAGCTCATGTCACCGCGGTATTGAGCCCAACACAGATGCCCGGCCTCTGCGTTTTAATATTTTATTAGTCTCATCCGCTATCTCCCACCAATCAGTCGATATCCTGACAGAGAGCGAGCAGAGGCAGTGACGGCGTCAATCATTTTTACAGTCTGGCTCAGGAAGGAGCTGCCAGCGCCCCCGCACTGAGCTTTGCTTTTCAGGTGTCAGGTAGGAGAGGAAAGAATGAGAGAGGTGACAGGAAGTGTCTCTAGAAGGAAAGGAATCCCTCCACGTGCAGGATCAGCAGCTCTGAGACAAGGCCGGGGTCACACTGGTCATAGAGTGGACAGGAGCAAATCCCTACAGGTCACTGGACCGTCTAATCCGACTAATCTTCTATATCTACAGTCTTTTTCATATAGTCTGAATAATCGAGGTTCTTCTCACTGGATAGATTTGAAGCCACAAAAATGGAAATTGGCCAATTTGACACCAATCCTCCTGGAGAATCTTCAGACTGACATTTATTTTATCTACTGAAAAATACACACCTTCTGCTAAATGGATTATTAAATGACTGCAATACTCATTAGTACCAAACCAAAAAAAAACACTAATAACAATGACATTTGAAAATGTGCTTAGCTGTCCATTAAGCAACATTTAGGATCAACATAAAACTCACTGGAGCCTTACTTAGAATGAAGCGATGTAATCAGACCATTCTCAATTTTGAATGTCCTATCTGCAGAAAACCATCTATAATATGGTCACTGGTAAACAAAGAGAAACCTTAACGTGACTCAATTTGAAAAATTACACTCTTTCAAATGGGATTCCGAATAACAACAGTTTAAAAACAACTTTGTTTTAACACAACCTTGATTAGAAGTTGATTTTTAATTCACCTTCTCTAAACTATAAAGGCACTGGTAGAGCGTCTACCTCCACCACAGCTACCGTTCAGTCTCACCACGTTAAAGAAGTAAATAAAACATCCTGACTCTGCTTGTTTATTCCGATCTGCTTCAATATTTAACAGGTTCTTCGTGGGGTCACACCCCCACGCTTCCACTAAAATAGCTTGACGACAGCTTGTGAGTAATCCTGTTGAAAGACAGACACTAACAAACAAACAGTGATGCAAACAGTAATAAACTAACTCATCCTAAATGAGCAGGATAATAATGAGACGAGCAGCAGAAGGGAGTGTTTGCGTTCAGAGCAGAAGGGGAATGGAAAGATGGGGGAATTCATTTTCTTCTCTTGGTCTCTCCACAGATTGCAGAGACGCAGCCTGCACCAGCGTCCGTGTGCAGAATATTGATCACACTTACCCCAACTCACCTCGTCGCATTACCTAAACTGCAGCGATGTAAAAGTCGCTCTAATACGATACCATGTGCACCTTGTTATCCCAGCGGTGAGCAGGAGGTTGTGTGACAAACGACACGTCACAGGCACGTCGATAAATAAAAGTTAGCTAGAGACAACCTGCTCCTATCGTGGCTACAGCTCAGGAGGAGGAGGCCATCAGACCAGACGAACTAAATAACATTTCTATGCAAAATCACAGAAAGGTTTCACAAATGTTCTTGATGAAACTAGAAGTTAATCATACAGATTAAGGATTTTGTCAAAAGTTTCACTCCTTTCCTGTTCTGTCAATGTTTTTCCTGCTAAGAAGGATTCTACAGGGGTAAACAGTTGAAGGTAATCTGAAACATAATCAACCATCACATACAATATCTTTTAATGAGGTCAATGCAGGTTTGGTTTCATAACTGTCCTCTATCGATAGGGACAATTAATAAAGTCACAAGTATTTGGACCAAAGGCAATTATTCCTATGTAAAGCTAAGTTAATTATAATATTGTCTATCATGCAAACAAGATATAATGATGGAATCGATCATCAAGTCTGAGATAATATTGACAGTATGAACCTTCTGAAAATGGCATGTCAGTATTGTTGATGCAGACCTTGGCAACTTATACAAGTTGTAATTGTTCTTATGTCTATCATTCTTACGAATAAATCAAAATACGAATCAAAACATTTTGCCAGAAAAAAAAGAGCAGAAAATAATACAAGGCTCCACAATTGAGATGGTTATGTCACCTCTAAGTAGAGCAAAAAAACCAATTAGTAGATAAACAGAAGATTTATTAGCAACTAATTTGATATTTTGTTAATTGCTCCAAGTTAATCAATTAATCCAGAACTAGACTCTCAGCAGAGCTCATCACACTCCCCTTGAATGCAAATTGCGCTCAAATATTCCTCTGAATATGTTTCTGTTTTTGCATCAAATCTATGAATTATTCCCTAAGAAATTGGTGAAAATGTCCAAAGCACCTCTCATAATGTTAGATAAAGAAAAGAAACTGCTGGATTTGCCCCTTTTGTCCGAATCTGTACCAAAACCTAATGTGTCCTGTTCAGTAGTTTCTGTGTAATCCTGATGACAAACTAATGTACGAGGGGCGTGAACATAACCTCCTTCCTTCGCGATTGTGTGAATTACAGAGACAAAGCATTAGAGTCAGTTTTAATAAAAAAGATCTGTTTAAATCCTGTCGCTCCATCACGTCCCAAGAAAAGAGAATAAACTGCCTGATTTTCATGACGTCATCCTCCCCGAGTTCTGTGATTCTCTCCAAACAGCACATTCCGTTTTGAGCTGCCTCCTGTTCAGTATCTTGAAAGCAACAAAAGAATATAAAGTTTAAGATAAACATGAATTTCCATGATGGCCAAAATGCTGCGCACGTACTGTACACACAAGCGCGCTTTTACTCATTTCCCCTGCCAATGCTATCACCGGCTACATCTGCCTTCAGCTCCATCTCCCCTCCATACTCGCCTCCTTTCCCCGGCCCTCTGGAGAATCAGAGGGAGATGACAGCAGGAGTGAGTAGATATTCTGCAGAGGTTGCAGCGTCTGGGTCGCCAGGAGTACCCGGGGGGGGGGGGGGGGAAAGACGAGGGAAAAAGAGAGGAAGAAAGGTAAGAAGAGGGGGGGAAGAGGGAGACGTGCAGCGAGAGTTTGCTCAGCGAGTCCAATGTGTATTCAGGAGTGTGACTGCTCCATTTTCTGAGCTCTCTGGTGAATTTTCTCTTTCACAGAAAGGCGAGGCAGTTCCACCCGGAGATGAAGGTCCTGCAGTTTATCAAGTCAGTGGTTGCTGAGGATGAATGGACACTGCTGTATGGACCACGGCTGAGGTTCAAACCAATAACCTGAGTCCAGATGTACCAGAAATCATCTCTGTCCATACTCACACACCCAAAAACACACATCACATCACAGTCACGTACACTGGGCATGAATGGGCCAGTGCAAACAGGAAGCAGAAATTATCGACTCTGCAGTTTGTCGCCCAGTAGCAGAAACGAGGAGGAGCAACAGCAAAAGGTAACACCGGGGATTTCTTTGCTTGGAGTGACCAAAAGAAGGGTCACGTGATAAGAGAGGGACGAATCGGGGAAGGGTAGATGATGAATGGCATCCACAGATGTTAGGATTAATGACCATTGCATACCTAAAGAGTCATAGATTGTGTATAATCCCTGTAACTAGACGTCAAACTATGTTTACGAACCTCTGTCCTACATCTGGATCCAGCATGTTTCATTAAACCAGGTAGTGTGAAGTCCCCCACATTCATATTTCATACATCTGTCCACTCACATAACCTCCAACACAGACACCAAGGTCACTGGCTTCATTTGAATTCCCTTGAACTGCAGAATTGGAAGATTTCTGGAAGCGTTAAAAACATGTGTGGTGGAGGTTGGAGGTGCATTGAATGAGTTTGACTACCTGCAAATTCACACATATCTAATACCAACATGGTCTCTTTCCCTTCTGTCCATCTTATACGTTCAGCACTGACTGGTGAGTCTCAATTCCCAGTTGTAATGTGACATGTTGCCACTTTGCACCTTTGCATCTCTGATTCAGGAGAATAATTGTGTTGCCATTATTCCATTTAAAAGACGTGACATCCTGGTGAAAATAGAAAACACACAGTGGGGTAAGGATATACATATAATCTAATTAAATGTCCTCACAAACATATTCAATTCTCTGTTTCAGGGGAGTCAGATCTCGCCTGGTTGTGGGTGTGAAAGAGGGGGTGTGTCCATTAAAACGTTATGCTGTTAGATCCAGGGGCCCCGAGGACCCCCCTCACAGTGAGGGGCTTGTAAGTAATCAGAGGGAAACCCCTTCAGAAACGAAATGAATTGAGTGCAAAACAAAAGAAAAGAAAAGACATAAATGGGAATAGGAGCAAGAGTGGTCGCCGGTGGAAGAGCCGGGGAGAGAAGTGACGGAGACGGGAGGGTGGAGATATTTTCCACAGGGAAGACAGTAGTGCCATGATGGATGGGGCTGGTTAGAGAAAGACGTATCTATATAAATACACACAAGTACAAAGCCCTGCCGTGGAACAAACCCGCGACCCAGATGAGTTCACCTGGAATATCATCCATCCTTCCCTGCGCCCATTTTTTGACACTTATCCAGGTCGAGGTCTTAGTGGCAGCTGGAGAAGCATCCTTTCTCCCTCGCCACGTCCCCGAAGCTCGTCCTCAGGGATCCTGGGGTGTCACCAGACCAGATGTGAGTTCGGGATTTGCCCCGGGGTCTTCTCCCAATTGGAGGTATACACAATACCTCCACAGGAATCCCCCCGTGCTACCTGCTCATTCTGTACGACTTATCGTTAGAGAAACAGTGACGTGGTTGTGGTGGGGAAATGAAAAAGGTAGCACACCTGAGATCTAGAGTACGTGCTCGTCAAACGTTTATGTTTGAGATCTAAATCAGACAGTAAGTCCTGATTTAGTCTGCAGCTCCCGTTAGTGAAGAGCAGACGACAAAAATAAGGAGAAAGAAATGAAAACACAGGTGACACAGATGTGCTCCGTGCTGCTTCATTAGCAGCCACATATCTGCAATCTCTCCCAGCCCTGCAGCGCACACACACACAGACACACACACACAGACACACACACACAGACACACACACACAGACACACACACACACACAGACACACACACAGGAGCATTTCCATTCATTAGCATATATTCACTCTCTAACTGGCTCGCAGCGAACACCCAGAGAAAATATAGAGAGAGAGAGAGAGAGGAGAAAACTACGAGTTCCATCAAAAGCACAGACCTTGTCAATCAGCAGCTGCTGGATGCTGCCTCTTCAAAATCACTCGCACACACACCCTAACCCCCCAATTACCAGAAGGCAGCGCGGTGAGTGGTCCGTCTCAACACACCTGCTTGTCCACAGCGGGACACGAGAAGACATGGTTCTCAGGAAGAAGAAAGAAATGTGTGAGAGGAGCAAGAACAAAAAAACTACAGATGCAACTCTGATGTAATCGCACTGACTTTCTGTTAAACCCACTTGCACTGGCCATTAAAACGTCCCCGAAGAGCTGGAAGTAATTCTCGAACTGAACTCTAGGTTGGCTGATAAAAAACAATGTGAAATATCAGTGTTCAGATATGAAAACCTTTATTTTTCAGAATAAACTACATAAAAACATGTGCGTTTATGTTTATTTTCCTTATTCTAGTTCTATATATTTAGTTGTATTTGTGTTTTCTTTTCAGTCATAGTTTATTCATAATTAAGTTTATGGTTAACTGTAAAAATATAAAGCCTCAATTACATTTCTATATTGGTATTGGGTTTCTTTTACTCTCTAATAAAATTATCAGACTCTAATAACGACCTAAACTTAATGCCGGGTTCTTGCAGCACAGTGTTTTCATCGTGTCATTGACGGGGATGAAAAGAAAATCCTTGGAGGCAGAGGTGGAAAAACAAGAACGCGACCTCTCTGCTCTTCTTTTCACCTCCACAGCTGCTTACGAGGAAGCCAGCGCGCCCGAGGTTTTCTGTATTTTTGCAAGATAAGATAACTGCTTGGTGCACATCTGCATCAAGAATGCAAAATGTCAAGACCATATCAAGACCACCTGTGCTTACATAAAAACCTGCTGAGCAGCTGGAGCAGGTATAAAATGTCAAGATGAAAGCTGTGATTCTTTATTGATTTCATCTGTCGGACGATTCTTCGACCATAAAGCGAGACGGAAAAGGAGAGAATCCAAGGGGAGATGGTTATGAAGAAGAGGAGAGATGTGAATAATCTGAAATAGAACTGTCACACAGGAACATGTTCTAAATGTTCTGTATCTAAGTTAGTGAGCAGGACACGTTTGAATAATACTCACGATCACGTTTTAATTAATAAAGTGTAAAAATCTGATTATGAGTAAAATGCAAACAGGCAGAATCACTTTACACCCTTAACACGATGGACGACATGACAGCGCTCCCCCAAAAAATGCCAAATCCTCTTGATTGCCCCCTGGTGGCTGGCTGCAGTATCAGTTATAAACCACACCTCCCCCATGCTAGTTGACGGGACACGTCAAATAGATGTTTCAAACGATATATTAGCTTCATTTTTGTACAACGGGACGAAGTGGGGATGTGTCGTCCATCTTTATATTCAGGCTGTGGGTGACACCATGTCTACAAGCTGCACAGGCACAAGTGGCAAACAGGGATTTTAAAAATGCGTATGAAGAAACGTGAAATACACTGTTCATCAAAAGGCAGCCCTAAAGCGTGGGAAAGAAGAAGAACGTGCATCGTCCAAACTGAATCTTCTACAAAAGACAAAGAGAGAGAGAGAGATGATCAGAGGTTGATGAGCTCTTCCCTGAGCTGAGTAAATGATGTAAAGCACAGGGAAGCAGAAATCAATTTGGAAGCTTCACTGTTCCTGCCTCTCCCTTCTCCGACTCCATTTACCTCACATCCACTTATTTACATATCCATTTATTAATTTATCTCTGCTGAGGTGTGGAAGGAGGCTGTAGTTGATATATGGAATAACAAAATGCTCATTAATATTCAGATATGCTGGTTTTATATGGTCCGACAGTGTTCCTGTGTTAATACTGTGTGTGTGTGTGTTTAGAGCCTATGTCTGTGTCAGGAGGAATAATTACCTGAGGGCTGAGAGGTTTTTTTTACTCCATCCACAATCTGTGCCTGCTGATTTTAATGATTAGCTCCTTCTCACTGGCCAAAGGTGAAATCAGCTGCTTTTGTGTTTTTGCAAAAGAGGAAACTCTCCATCCTCCATCCTCAACTCCTCAGGTCAAGAATCACTCAAGAATTAGTCGTGTGAATTGAAATTAAATGAATTAAAATGTGAATTGTAAATAATTGTAGACCTTAAAACACATAGAAGAGCCATAGGGTGATACCACCCTCTTGATATAACAATGACGAATGGACGAGTATATAGTAATAAATTGTTCTAAATTTGGGTAAAACTTGAGAAACTATAATGAAAGACAAACCTCCACTGAATACGAGAAAATTGTGGCGTAGATTTGTCGACAACCTGTGACAAGAAACACAATATACCATCCCATCGAGGCTGGAGGAAGCAAAACACCTACAGACGCTGATTGGGTCTGTACCTTTTCAGTCAAGAGTCTTCTCTATAAAAGGAATCAACCCACTAGTAATCATTTTATAAGTCACATCTACTAATATTTATTTTTAAGTAGCGAATAAAATGAAATACAACAGCCAGTATGAAGTAGACGATATTTGTGGCGTGACATGTTGAACTTCTCTGAGATTGTTTGGCCTGTTGAGGCGTAAATATTTTTACAATGTTGTTCAATCAATGAAATTTTATTTGTAGGCGCCAGAATTCACGAATCACAATTTGCCTCATAGGGACTAAGAAGGTCTGAAGTGATTGATACCATTTGTACAGTCCTGAACTGAATACACTCCATGAACCTCAAATTAAAATGAGCCATGTGGAGTTTTCTATTGTGATATTTGTGGCCATATGAGAGTATCATCAGATACTTGTTCCCCTGGGAGCCTCTGTCACACAGACACTTCACAGGGAAACTCCACTCACAGACACTAAAGACACTTCATCCGTCTGCTGCTCCATGTGCTGCCAGAGTTATTTCAAGAGATGTCATTTTATTTTTGGGGGTCCTTCACTCTCTCTCTTATCTAACCCTACTTCAATTTGCCGTTTTCTTGATTTCTAAAAAATGCATCAAAGGATTAAGTGTTAATTATGGACTCAATAACAAAGAAGAAAGTAGATAAAGGGAAGAAGGGTGAACGACAGCGTCAGTTATGAGTTGTAATCTGACCTGAGTTGATTAGAATTCCAAGGCCTATTTAAACAAGCTTTAAACGTATTGTAATCCACTTCACGCCAATTCAAATCTCACTTTGAAGCCTCTATGAAAATCACACAGGTTTTGATGTCAGCAGCAGCAGCAGCAACTAAACCCTGGAACAAAGTCTAACTTTAGCTCGGCTGCTTTAAAATTCCGACTCTATCTTCACTGGTTTCCAAGTTCCTCTGTATTGTTCTGAGTCGAGGTCTCAGGGTTGAACTGAGGATTTCTTGCCGCTGCTTGGCCTCTGATTGCATCATCAGGTGTAGGATTTGCGGTGAGCGAAGCCGCCCCCTGAAGCCGCGATTCCCATGGTTAGTGACAAGTGTAATGGAGCACACTGCAGGAATGACATGCTCTGAACTTTAGGCCAGGAACTGGGTATCGGGCCTTTAAAGAGAGTCGAGGATTATATGGTGACGGCCATTACACCCTCAGGGAACCGGATGACAGAAATGCTGATGTGGGTGGAATCCGTGTAAAGTGATCATCTTCCTGTAAAGGACGTGCACATGCATGTGCAGCTTCTCTGTAGAACTCTCAGGAGGTAGAGACGAGTCCAGGGGGGGTCATGTGGTTTCATGTTTCCGTTACCCCAGATTATAAACCTTCTTCTCCCTTGTTCGATGTCACTCTCGTGGATCGTGAGCTGAAGACAGAGAGAGACTCTGCACAAGACTTGACACTGGAAGAAAAGCCAGTAGATTTCAGATGATTTGTGTCGACGGATTCAGGAGAGTGAACAAAAATAGTTCTACAGAGAATGAACCTAAGACTGGAAATGTAGTGATTTGATTTGATTAGTCAAAGTACGAAAGAACAAAGAGGCTCTTTTCATTCCCTGTCGACCTTGTTCAGTAAAAACTATCAAACTAAATTCAGCTAAAAATCGACAGTAGGAAAAACTGATAATTTTGATCGTCTACTGAATATTATTAAAAATATATGTTTAATTATTATCATTATTGTTCTCAGCTCTTGAAACCGGAGCATTGTTTTTCATGGCTAACCTCAGGGGTTGACTCGGTTCACCAACTGCCTCTGCAACCTCTCTCTCCGAGCCTGGTTCCTCCTGCGTGTGTCTGATAACAAAGATCAGGGGCTGATTCCACACCAGTGATCAATCTCTCCTCCATTTTGACATTGGATATCAGGCAAGACACGAGAACGCCTTGAGACCCCATTCCACACAATCTACATATATGTGCGTGTATGCAATTGTTTTTGTTAGAGATTTAGTTTGAATAAGATTGGCTCTGCTGGTGACACTTCAATTTCATGGTGTGTTTGATTGATGGGCAGGGGGCCACAATATGTGACCCCTATATACACAATTGTACATGAGTGTGTTTTCATGTATGTGCTGTATATATATATATATATATATGTGTGTAAGATCTTATATCTATAGATGGACTAAATAGAAACAAAACGATGTGATGTGCAGAGGAGGTGGGGGTGGGGAAGAGTGATGGATCCTCCTGATGGAGAGAGAGGTGTCTGGAGATGGAGGAGTAATCCGTGCGCTCGCTGATGAACGCTTCTCTCCACCTCATACATCATCAGCAGGCGACAGCAGCTCGATATCATCAGCGTTCGATGGCAGTTTTTCTCTCCTCCAGAATCTCATATTACAAAACCGATGCAGTGACAGAAGAGGCACATCTGGCTGTTTGACGGCTGCAACGACAGCGTGAAGGAATTTGTTTTAGTTTCTCTCCAAGTCAAGGAGACCCTGTTTGATGCCAACACTGAATCCATCTGCAAAAAGGCCAAGTGTTTGCTCCTGAGAATCTTTAACTCACCTTCCATTGAGTCAGTTTTAGTTAATTAAGAAAAGGCTGGGGAAGATTGTTGTTCTCTGTCGGCACAGGAATAACCTCGGCCATGTTTTGGTTTGGACCTTTGGACTTTTCAGTTTACTCCGAAGCGAGATAACATCTGAGAAAGGTGCATCGGGTCACTGTCTGACCTCCGTCCAGATCAAACAAAGGAAGCCAATGTTAAATTTCAGTTTTGATGTTAAATATATGTCCCTCTGCACTTTTACTTTCGACTTTCCAAACCTTTATTTTGAAAATCTTATTTATTACTTTGAAATTGGAAAACTTTCGTGTACCCCCGGGTAAAATAGAAGTACAAGTACAAGACAAACATCAACAGCACACATCATGCAGAGAAGGAAGTGTCCCTAAGAGATACTTGAAAGCATTTGTCCCATCAGATGCTGGGTTTTTAAACAAGCTGTAGGTCACATGGTTATTGCAGACACATTTTAACGAGGACAAACAGACTTTTATTGTTTATATTTTAAGTGATGACTCCCTTTGAAATGTCCTATATTTATCTTTTTGTCTTATTTATTTAGTACTTTATACTCACTATTGTGGGACAAGTTGCCGCTCAGTTCAGTCCTATTCTAACAAGCAGCGTCCAGATTTAGAAAATGAAAAATGTCCTGTTCACCTGTTCCCTTCTATACGACCACTCCTCCACCAGCTCTGACATTTTCTGATGAACTGATAAAATACCAGGGGATTAGTCTGGACTCACTTCAGCAAACACAAGTGTGTGACTCATTCCTTAGAATCAGTGACTTATTACAGAACATAGAACCAGGACTACCAAAAATAAAACCGACCACAGAGACTGTTGGTCCCAGGCTCATTTGTGAAGCCTGTAAACCCCTCGTTGTGAAAGCTCTTGTAAAATGAGGCCACGTTTCTGTGAGGAAACAATTAGTGGAGTTTGCTCCCCTGACATACTTCTACTGCAAGTCAACAAACCTGAATCCTTGAGAAGTGATTTCCTGAGACCGACACAAGCGGCGAGTTGATGAAACAGGAAAGATAAGAGATGCAATGGTCCAGTGATCTTTGGTCAAGGCCCCAAAAACCAGCAGTGATCAATCATGTCAGAGAAACTGCTTTAATGTGAAGTCAGTGAAAACAAATCGACCGGGGTCCTTGTAATTTAAGGAGGGTGGATTTATTTTCATTTTGTTTTACGCTCAGAGCATGAAGAACAGATGTCAAGATCACACTCCTTGTATATCCATAAATCTTGTAGCGTTTTTCAAGTCAGGTTTATCTAGAAAAACACCAGAGTGGGGGCTTTTACAATCTTTATAACATGAAACACCCTCCGACAGGACACCACAGTAGAGACAATAAAAACAGGGAGAAATCTTGCGTCAGGTATCCACGCTTTAATTTCCACAAAGCACAACCTTTGGTATCAGCTGGCCATAGGTAAACAGAACTGGTGATTGGACGTTCACCACCACATTGCTTCTCTGGAGGTGGAGTTGATTCTTATCCTGAAATTTATATTTACAGACTTGCACCTTTGTCTTTTTAATAAAGACCTTAGATAAAGTTGGGCGACAAGTCTCCATTTCCTTGACCAATCCCGAGTCAGTGTCAGCTGTCAATCATTACATCTCACCCCGTTTTTTAATCAGAGTATCAAAAATGACAGAAATCATATTTGGGGAAATCTGTATTTGATTTTGGTCTATGCCCCATCCACCAACATGGAGGTGGCACGGTTTATGACGATACTTATTTCAGCCACCAGGGGGCGATCAAGATGATTTGGCTACACCATTTTTTCCTCCAAATGGTTTCAGGTAAACGCTTGCAAATGTCCATCGAATGTCTTTGCATCTTCAGGCATCTCAGGTACACAGTCTAAAAAAAACACATCATAGTGTTTATTTCTCCTCAGGATGAACCATGGAGACAAACTGTAATCTGCATTCTGCTGATAGGCCCGGGTGTGTATCTACCTGCACTGCAATGATTTAACTAATCGTCTAAGCTGCTCCTGCTTCACCCTGTTAGAGAACATTCAGAGCCAATAGGTCATTTCATAGACGGATTGTATTCAGATCCTGTTTTCATTGCTCTGAATGCAGAACTCTGGAGTCACACTGCATTTCAATGGGCTATTTTCCATCCTCCACTATAAGACTGTTATCACACATCGCCCAACGGTGAGATATGGTTCAGGCTTTATTGCATTTCCACCGGGCTGAGTGTTCCTCAGCGCCGGCGTAGTGATATCTCCGGCAGCTTGCGGCGATCCTTCACCGGGACTTACTCCTCTCATCAATTCTGCCTGTCGCTCGGCTGAACCTCACGCGTTGGATTGGCTGGCAGCCGGGGCCACCTCATTGGAGGCGAGCCCCGATTGGCTCAGCTGCGTTCTTCATTAGAGAAGACTTGGACAGCGAGCTGACCCCTGGAAGGTTCCGGAGCACGTTGTGATAAATGAGCTTTTTCTTCCTCTTCACAACACTGCATTCATATACACACACACAGACACACATTTATGCAAGCACACAACTGTACACAAACACACAAACAGGGAGGATACAGTACTCCCATCCTCTCCTGTGAATACAGCATCCGTCCAAAACAGCTGAAACTCAGCTGCCTGCAGGTTTGGCATCCAAATCTACGTTAACCTTCAGTCAAAAGTGCTTATGGTCGTCTAATTTAAGAAATGCAAAAACACAAACAGCCTCATTTGCATTCTGGACGAGGCAAAGTCTTCACTTTTTGACAGGTGCTGTGTAGCCTGAGATGACGCTAACGCGGTGCTCCAACACAGAAACAGACAGAAAACCAGTGCTTTCTCCACGAGGCTCTGCAGCACTTAGTTACCCTGTGTATCTGCAGTCGGGAGGGAAATGAACACACTCTCCTTTTGTGGTTCAACAGAGCTCACGTGCGCTGTGGAAACAATCAGCTCAGCCCGATTGGCACAGTTACAAACGATCCGCACCTTCACAGCAGCAAACGCAATTGTCAGGATAATAATAGAGAAGAGAGTAACACAGAATAATACAATCTGGCAGGGGAGCATAATGAACCTTAACTAATAAAAACGTGTCAGTTTACAGAGCACAATGAAAAGCATCATCGCCATGACGTCATTGTGGAACACCAATAGGGCGTCAGTATCCCACCATGTGATTGTGAGTTATGTTTTAATCTACGTAAGCTTTAGGTCATAACAGGTCTATAGGATACAGTGATACCTTGAGTTATGTGTGTTTTCTACATGACCTCACTTATCATTCAACATCATATGTTAGGGAATCATTTTCTAATCAATATTAGCTTTAGATTGTCCCTATTATTTGTGGGGATACCATATTTTTGTTAAACTTGACCTCGATTGACTGCGATTCCCAGAATTTACCCTCAAAGTCTGGTGAAAATCCCTCCTTGCATTGTTGAAGTATTTTTGTCCATTTTTGTTTGCTCTGGGATCGTCTCTGCTTTACGGCCTTTCCACAACAACCTGTGTCAACTGGAAAT
This sequence comes from Hippoglossus hippoglossus, assembly GCF_009819705.1. Lineage (NCBI taxonomy): Eukaryota > Metazoa > Chordata > Actinopteri > Pleuronectiformes > Pleuronectidae > Hippoglossus > Hippoglossus hippoglossus. Next base: position 3,310,837 of record NC_047153.1, on the reverse strand, counting down.
ACAAATGTGAGCCGCCATCATAAACAAACGCAGGATGTCACTAATCTCAGTGTCTCACCCTCCACAGGGGGAACAGACAGATGGGGGGGGGGGGTTTAAAGGAGTTACCAGCAGGATTCACAGCTCTGCAGTTAAAACCGCTGAGGCAAAGAGGATGACACAGAGGGGAAAAAAGCAGGTAAAGGAAGGAGGTCAGCAGAGGCGGAAAGAGGAAGAGTGTGAGACTGAGAAGAAAAGGAATCGACCTCTGGGATGGATCACAGCACACTTCTTAAAAACTCCTTCGTGTTAAGAGAGAAATGTCACAGAGAACATATGAGGCCAGAAACGTATCGATATGTTCAAGCTTATTAAAAAAGATATTGGCCAGTATTTACTTTTAAGATAATCACGTTACTTAAAAAAAATGTATTACAAGGTTCCTCAAACTAGATTATTATTACTATTATTATATTTTACTGTTCAAGCGCTTTCTATTGGTCGTAAAACCCATTAACATCTTGCTTTTGTCTCGTGTGTTTTGGCAGTCGCTGATTGAACTCCCTGGCGTTGGCGCGTAAACAGCCATGAAAGTTTGTGCGTTGGTGACGTCGAACATGACTCAGGGGTCACTCGCCTTTTTGAGCAGGTTTATAGATGTTTTAAAAAACACAAACTTTGGTGTAAAAGAGGTAAACTGAAGTCTTCTCAATCAGAATTGACAGTAACAGTACATCTAATAGCACAGTTTGATATCTTGATATAACAACACAGACATAAATAAAAAGACATGTAAAAAAATGCAGCAAGCCATTATCGATCAATAATACCAGCCCAGGAATTATCTGTTGGGCTCTTAACATAAACTCTTATGTATTTTTAATGTTTGCTTCATTAAGATGGAGGAAATCAATTTGTATCACGTAAAAGTAAGAAGACAAAGAAAATGGAAAAAAATTGGTGGAGCTGTTTGATTTTGCTTTGTCTGTTCTGTACTGTTACTGAGGTTTAAACACACACACACACACAAACACACACATAAAATCACCAGCTGCTTTCGTACACATTCCAAGTCTGTCTGCTCTGCACTGCTGCTGCCGCACCACTCAACCTCTTCAAATGCACACCTCTCCAAACATGCTGCTTTTATTTGTCTTATCTGCTGCTCCACACTGCACCAAGGTACCCAGCTGCTCTGCCTCTCAGTCACACACTATCACCGTGTTATCGCCGCAGCTACAGGGGGTCTTCTTTAGAGGAAAAAACCCTCAGCCGCCCGGCACCACCTCCTGCTCTCCTGCAGCACCTCCTCCCCTTCGCGTTTTGCCAGCTCCACAGTTCAGCGAGCCAGCGAGGGCTGATGTAAGAGCGTTAGGAGCCGCCTGCCAATAGCCAGAAACAGCTGGAAGGAGACGCTCAATGGGAGAAAAACACAAGCGCCGAATTAACCCCCTGAACCTGACAACTCAAACGGCATTAAACCTGCTGGAGATGGTGGAAGGGTTCGCAGGAGAACACGATAAACACGCACCACTACCACAAGCAGGATAACAGAGTCGCCCTGTAATACCTTGTCCAACATTCCCATCCTCAGATGTTGGAGTAATCCTTTTTCCCCCGGTGACGGAGACGAGGGACACAAGCCTCCCAACAGACAATAAATTAACATGTTTTTACATGGTGTTACCGTGAGCTTTCTGGATGGATCTTGTTCGAGGAGGAGCTGCTAATGTGTTTGCCTCCGCCTGACGAAACAGAGAAGTCGATGGCTGAGCGATGAAGCTTTCAATAGGAAAGTAGACAATACAAATGAATTAGACTTAAGGTGAAGAAATACACGCTGGATTGATATTTGAAGATGTGTCGTCTACCACATTAGAGGCAAGTTTTTAAAGAACTAAATAATGGTCATCATGTGAGATTAAAGAAGAAGGTACGTGAAAATAAGGGATGGACCAAATTAAAGAAATGATGCAAACCACCAGAACGATTGGGAACTTTCCATTTAAATTACTGTACATTTTAATGTGCAAATTCTGAATAAAGCGCCTATATTGGCATCAATGTAAATAAAATCAAATGACAAAAAAATATATCCTATTTTTAAGATCTTGACTTACGGTCCGACGCTTCTCTCTCTTCTTGGAAAACACACCGGTCCTATTGGTATCAACACAAGATGTTGATGACTGCTCACTCTGAATGTGGTGACGTCATGCATCGCTGAACTGTTAATTCTGTTTCCTTGCTTGTGCAGCGTGTGGTCGAAGTTGAGAGAACTTTTCAAGCAGCGGAGCAGCCACCAGCCAATCAAAATTGCATTTGAACAAATACTAGCCAATTAAATCGCATTGATGGAAGTGAAAAACTGACGATGACGACTGTGTCAGCGCTAAGATTCAGGCACGCCTACAGGTCAAAGGTTTTCAAAAGTCACATATTCATGTTTGACTTATTACTAAGCACGTCGCTCCCAATTCAGACAGAGTGGAAGACACAGAGAGAGGGAAATTGACGGAGACAAAGAGGGACATGGGACGTGCGAGCGACCACACTGATATCTAAGACAGCAGAACAGATTTCCAGAAGCTCCTGTCACTCGTTGGTCGCCTGCTGTGGAAATTGAAATTGAAGATGCATCTTCTAAAAAAAACGAATTACTATTTTCTGTCACGTTGCTCTCACACTCTTCTCCCTCACGTCACCTCGACACCACTAGTCACAGTCGCCGATCCAAGACACAGGGAGTTGAAAACGAGTTTCTCTCTCCAGCATCTGTGTCAACAGAGACACTGAGGTCGACTCCTGTTACAGAGACAGTGAAGCCCGGCGCGTGCAGACAGACCTGCAGAAGACAAGCAGGCAGACAGACAGGGAGTCTATTCTGCTCGCTCTTCCTGGATAAATATTTGATCAGCGGAACTCTGATGGGTATTGATTAGAGCCCGTATCCGCTCTTCATTGATCCCCACTGACTGTGATCACTGTAAAGATGAACACACACACACACACACGCACACACACACACACGCTGCTGTAACCTCTGAATGTCAAGTCAGAATGAAAGGTTAAAGGCTTAAAGCATTTAGCTTCACTTAAAGTGTTTTCTAATGAGACGACAGTGTTGAGAGAACACAACCGTAAAGCACAGATGCTACAGACAGAGGAAAATATGTGTCTTTCTGTTTTTCTGTGTGTGTGTGTGTGTGTGTGTGTGCGTGCACATGCCCTGTGGTGCATATAAGTGGCCACTATCAGGTAACAGTGCTTTCCCACTCTTAGCCTATCATTCCCTCCCTATGAGTCCTATTAACAGCTGAGATTACTATACCGTTACGTCCTTGAGCCCCACGTTGGGTGACCCCTGCTGAAGTGCTTACACAAGCACCTCTGCCTTTTCGGATGTGATGGGAACTACCACCACAGCACAGGTGTGTGTGTGTGTGTGTGTGTGTGTGTGTGGTCGGGAAAAGAGAAGAGTCTTATTAGCCACTTTAATCTGATCGTGGCTCCACAGTAACATTGTGACGTGAGGTGAAACACATAATCCTGACCCGGCACAGAAATCCAATAAAGCCAGGACATGGGACCAAAGTGTCTACTCTCTGAGAATGAGGTAGAGGAACACAACCAATAGAACCAGTTTAACAAGTGCAGTGATTAGTTTGAAGACTTGTGAGATGCACAAACACGCATTCCAATCTTTCTGTCTATTTTCAGAAGACAGCTAAATGGCCCAACCTGCAGCCATCTGTAAAATCCAGTTTGACCAGGAGTCTGTGTTAGTTATGACCTGGATGACTGAGAATCATCACAGATACCCAAATCCACACGTTTATCTGGATCCACTGTCAAATTTAACGGGGTTTTCCTTGACTCATGCCCCAAACCTGCTGAGATAGTGACAGAAAAACGACAGTGAAAACATAACCTCCTGATAAAAGCCTTGGAAAGCAAAGAACCTTGAAACCATTTTTCTCTGAAAGCATCTCTCAGAAAAACGGTACACTGTATTCAAACTAGTTAATTTAATTTGCTGAGAGTTGTTTCCACTTATCATTGAATTTACTGCATGTGCTGGCCTTTCAGTCAGAATAACTTTATTTCTAAGGTGAATAATTGCCCTCAAACTTATTCTACTTCCTCCTTAATCAAGCCTTGAGAGATGAGAGTGGGGGAACAGAAAAGAAAAGTGCTGATGTAGGGACTGAGCTCCAGTCTTTGGGGGGTTACGCTGTGTGGCTGGAAGACGGTGATCCTTTTCTCCGCAACATTTGAAATCCAACCTTTAGGACAGGAATGCAGCCTCCATTAATCGCCCAACAAGACCGAATGATTATCTCTAATCCTGGAGTCAGTTTTGATCTATAAGACAAACTGTCAATACCACACCTGAAATACTGAGAACCTATGATGCCTGCAACAATTTAATTACGCCGAAGCAAGTCAGGTCAATCTATGCATGAATCAATCAGAGGAAAACGCATTATACTTGATTTCATTTTATTATAGTGATTGGCTCTGACAGAGGGTAATATGTCCAAGTGGGGAAGGTAAAAGTAAAGGTAATTGAATTCCATGGATGCAGTTACAGTCTGTTGTCATTACAGGCAAAGATCTCCAGGCAATATTCACTCCAACCACCAAGCTCCACAACAGCCTCCAGGCAATCGGCCACAGAGTGAGCAACAATCACATCAACAGTTTGATTTATTTAGACCAAACCACATTAGAAGGGGAAGCAGCAGCTTTGTTTGAAGGGAATAAACATCTGCATTTTCTTTAGTAGAGCAGTGCCTCTTCTTAACCTGCCTGTTTGGAATGAGCTGTTTTAATCTTGGCCTGTGTTAATGCTGCTTGCTGCTTTCTTTTTAAAACTCCCTCTACAGAGCCCTGGTTGTTAATTCAAAATCTATTATTATTTAACATCAAACGTGTCCAAATCGCACTAAAATCAACACTGCACTTCCTGAGGCCCTCAACAATACACACGCTAAGCCGGAGCCGATAGGAGAACAGATATGCGAGCCACGGCCAAACAGATATTAAATTAGTTTTTTGGTGCCTTCCAATTTAAAACAGATGGTTCTCAGCTTAAGATCCATCAATCAACTTCACCATTATCTCACAATTAGCCATTAATCAGCCTTTCATTGATTGACGGATGTCCATGCAGCGAGTCAAGTGAGAAAGGACCTTGCATTCAAACAACTGACCCTAACTTTTTGTTATCTAATCAAAAAGTCATTAATCATCAGCCTCTGTATAGACTGTCCAGTTACAATTCAAGAGTAAACATGTATTACGTGGTGAAAGAGAGTCATTGACCTGCGACAAATAGATTCTCTGACAAACACTGATCAATGCTCCTTGTACAAAGTAAGAGTCTTTGATGTGCGTATTCTGCTTTGATCTGCCTGAGCTCGATGCATCACGGAGACGGCCGAGAAGAACCAGGTGCAGGTGATCAAGTGTCTTTTTCTGGCTTCTTGATTCCAGGCAGGAGGCCGCAGTCTGGGCTCAGCAGCTGTGTACACACAGCACGCGGATCAATAACAGCAGAGAGCCTGTATTGATTATGTGTGTAAGTGATACTAGAATGGGGGTTGTTATGGGGGAGGAGGAGGTGGGAGGGAGGTGGCCGGGATTAAGGTAACAGGGATACAGCCTTGTGGTGACCCTCTGCGTGTGCATGTGTGTGCGCGGCTATTTGGTTTCCCTATTCTCTCACATAGGGGGCAGCATGTCATATCATTCAATACCCGTTGACCCCTGAATTCCAAGGCTTCCATATGCCCCCCCCATCATGTCCTGATCTGATCCTTGCCACAGACCTGATCTACAAAACATACATTGTCGTTGTCATTTCTATATGAGGACGGCACGATCTCTTAGGACCAAGTGCCATCACATGGAACCCTTCTCCAATGCGACCTTCTAAATTCTCGTTTGAATATTTGCTACTAGGACCGAGAACTGACGCTGGCTTCGAACCCGACAACCTGCCGGGGGCCTTTAGATTTCTGCGGGGGGGGAGGGTTTTCTCCAAAGACGATGCACATTAGGTTAATTGGGGGACTGTAAATTATCTGTAGGTGTAAATGTGGACATGAACGGTTGTGTATCTCTGTATGTTGGCATTGTGATTGACATCTGACCTAAGATTGGCTCCAGCCTCCGCCCCCAACCCCCAAGGGACAAGCAGTATAGATAATGGACAGATTTATATATGAATTAAATGAAACAAGTAAAAGCATTTGAAGTCAGCACTTGAATAACTTCAACCAAAAAAGATTCTCTATCCTTCTTCTGTTATTCCACATTTTTGGACTAACAAGCCGCAGAAGTGTGAAACTATTTTCCTTTAAGCTTCCATGTAGGTGTTAATTATACACATAAGGTTATTTTGGTGGTGTTAGAACCAAAATCTCACACATGGATGAATTACAGACTGCAGACATGTTTCAACACTGCTGGTAAAAGAAAACATAACTATTTGGACTTCAATCAGTTGCACCTACAAAAAAGAAAGCAACGTGAAAAAAGCCGCAGTACGTGACATTTTGTAAACCAAGACAGTTTAGTCCTTCGTTAATTGGGGCAGGCTAATAAATAAATGGGCTATTTCTGCCTCATTTGCATTCAGAGCATCAAATTTGACACAAATACCTCTGAAAGCACAAATCATGAACAAAGCCTGAGGTTTAAACAGATTAAACAGCTTAAGAAAATTCACCTGCAGCACTACTGGTTTTTCTGAATACAGTACAAAGGAATTTAAACATAAGACCTTCTGACCCATTTGTATGCTTCACTTTTTTAGATGTAACTCACATTACAGCATGAATATCGGACAACTCAAGACTATAAAAAGATTTATTGCTCATAATTGTTTCTTCACGAGCTTCCTCTTTTAACCAATAATAGAAACCACCTGTCATCCCAGCTGCCCTTTATTTATATTGATTGTGATTTTGCCATAGACAGAGCCACATGAAAAGCATCTGTTCCAACACGAAGCTTAGTGCTCTCCGAGGAATCGAATGGCTCAGTTACAGCAGAGCTGCATGTCTGCAGCACCACCCTCCAAAACAGTGCTGAGGCAGCACCCGACACGCCCCCCTGGGATCTGAGACCCCAGATCCTGAAAAATATCCAGGTCCGCTGTGATAAAAATATCAAATATCCCTGTGGTATAATGAGCCATTGCTATTACATCTGAACTACAGATACCGTCAGAGTGCAGGGACACGTTAGTCAGCTGTAATTTGCAGTAGGAACAAGAGTCTACAAGCAAAACAGTTCAATTCTGAGCAAGGCCTCATAAAATTGGCTGCAGACACAGATCAGAAGTCTGTAATTAAAAAAGGTCGTCACTGTCTTGATTTTGTTTCTTGTTACAGAAGTTAAACTTATTAACTAAATGTACTAAGTGGGGCTCATTTTTTTAAAATACACATCCACCTATTTCATCCATCTAAACCACAAAGAGCATCTGATTCCCTTCAGTTCAACAGAGGCAGATGAATTACTGCAGCATTCTCTTATTTGACAACAGTAATCACACCAAAGAGTAAAAACCATGGACCGTAGAGATGGACGAGATAAAGAAGTGTTCCTCAGGTGCAGAAACAGTCATAAATAGCTCCATCTCACGATTCAACACCACATTGAGTCTGTTGCAGCGCACTGACATCGACATGCAGATAAAACCCACAGCTGTGTCTGGGAAGGTGGAGAAAGACTGGGGGGAAGGTGCAGGAGACAGGAAATCATTGTCTGATTTATCATTTCATGTTCAGCAGATTAAACACGGAGAGAGACACTGGTGGAAAATCTGTGCTATTAATAAAAGAGAATTATTTATTCAGAAAGATAGAAGAAGCGTGAAGGTCTAATCCCTCCATGGAATCATAAAGTATCTCAACAACGATCTCATGGACCTTGCAGAGCCAACAAAGGTCCGACAACGGATGAGCCTGGATTTAATAAAGATTCAATTATCACTGCCTTATGAACCCATTGTGCCATGGTCCTGGATTCTTTTACAAAAAGAAATTCTCAAATTTTGAGCAACAGCTAAAAGAAAAATATAATTTTCCTCCTGGAGAAAGAGGCAACAAAGAAAAAGCCCTCCTGTCCCCTCAGTGCCATTCCTCACCATCCCGGTGCCAATTGTGTTTTCTCCAGCCCTGAAGGCAAAACGTGTGCAGCAATATTTCCCTGAACAAAACACGGTGGAAATCTCTTCTTCTTGCAACAAAGGAGGCTGATGTAGAGGAAGTTTGTCCAGCCTCCCTCTGCTCCTCTTCACCATTCCTCTTTAGATGTGGCAGATTTACACCAAGCTGGAGACGGGGGTTAAGGTTAAGAGGCTGGGTAGTGTGTGTCTATGTGGGAGGGGAATTGGCTGAGGAACCTCCAGCTCCACTTTCGAGGCTTCAGATGAAAAACAGCCCCTTTTCTCAACCCTCATCCTTTGCTATCGCTCGGAGAATCCCTGGTGTGTAAAATTGAATTCTGATCATATTTTCCAGGACCAAGATAAAGGGAAGGGATTGACGAAATCATAATGTGCAGAAGCCGCAACAAATGCTCTTTAACACAATCCCTCAATTTCACCCACACGTACATTAACTACAGACACAAGATAACGTCTCCGTCTTCCTGGAACCAAGTAGGTGGACTCATATTAAGCCGATGGTGCAAAGAAGAACTGAATCCCAGTATCATGCATGCTGATCTGGTAGCTCTGTGATGTTGCATGTGTTCACAGCAGCAAACGACTAAAAGAGGCTAATACATTTGAGTTTTTAACCACATCAGCTCTGCCACGTTGACTCCTGGTGTACACACTACTAAGTGTTTTAGAGCTGCTACAACTGAGAAGTTTGGAAACGCTGCTGTCCCCATTTTACTTTGAAAACTCAGGGGCTGCGTTCTAGTTTTGACGGGCAGAAAGGGGGACGTAGACACACAATCGTTTGCTTTTTGGGGTCTTTTCATTCACAGCATAGCCTCCTCTCATTCCTCAGGCTCCGATCACGTGATGCCAAAAACAACCAGCATCAGCAACCAGTGTAGAACGACATGGACGATCAGTTCCAAGCGTCCGCTGACCCTGTTGTCTTTGCGAACAGCTGTTGTGTGGTTGAATTCTGAGTCTACTGTTTATATGTGTAGGCGACGAGCTGTTACTCAAGAAACTTTACTGCTTCTCATTTGTTGCTTCGCTCTCTCTGCAACTAACCAGCTTCCTGTCTGCACCAGCACACACAGGCCCGGTGTATGTGAGAGGTGGAGGGATATTCAGGCAGGTTAGTGTGGACGCCAGGGATTCAAACTGATCTGAAGCCAGAGATGCTCATGTGGACAAAGACTGTTTTGGTTTGAAACAACCTTTTTCTAATGAAAGTGTAGTGTGAACGCAGCCTGAGACCCCTTTGCTGTTTTTAATCTATAGACTTCTCCTTCCTATCTATTCCAGTCACATACAAACTGAGCCTGCAGCTGTACTAACAGGTGCTGCACATGGATGGGATTTAATTTTTTTATGAGATTCAAATGAAAAAAAATAAAAGAATGCTTCATAATATAGAAAATATATCCACCGGCAAGAGCCAATTATAATAACTGCTCTTAGAGGAAAGATAATTTGGAAATGGGAGCAGCATTGACGTCTGATCGGGGTGAGGCAGCTTTAAAATGAGCTCTCCCCAGATATGACCAACGCTGCTTCTCAGCTTTAATTATAACCTCATTATTCAGTGAAATGACACGAAAGATAAAAGAGTGTTTAATTTATCAGGACTGTTTCCAATTCACCGCCACCTGCTCAAATTATTAAAACGTCTTGTTCTCACCGTGCAGGTTTGTGTGTGGATGCGATGAGCGTAGTAGCGCGGAGGAAATCCCGTCGCCACAGGAGCGAGCTGAAGCACCTGTTCACCGGCCGAGCACCTCCCCTGCCCGCTGACCCCCAGACCGGCTTCATCATGTTGTGTGAGTCAGAACAGCCGGACCCTCTCACACCCTGCGGAGTGTGTTACTGACAACACAATTTCTCCAGCCATATAGACCATATAGACATGTCACACACATACAGTGCAACAACTTGACCTCTGCTGATGTACAGTTCAATTTAAAAATGAGGTGAAACATGTAGCTTTTATGTAACTTTTTTAAATGTCATGTACTGATGTCTCGTTTAAATGCCATATTATTTTGGCCACTAGGTGGTAATGATTCTTCCAAGTGTTCTTGTTAAGCAACAATTATTAAATAAACAAAACATGGCTTGAGTTCTCTTATTTAACTATTTCAAATTCTATAATTGATATACTCGTTTATTTAATCAGAAATGATCTTTGTCGAAGCAGATGCATCATCCTGTGGATGGTCTGAAAATGACAGATTTCTAACCAGGGTCATCGAGGATGTCCTTCCTGACAGGAAGCTGAGCAGACCTCCGTTACGTGACGGGTCAATGTTTCATTCGACCCAACTGGCCAATCGTGTTCCCCCGTAGCTGAAGTCCAGGCCATCCCACCAGCCCCTGCCACCTGTCCTTCACCCTCCCTCAGGGTGCGGGGAGAGGGTGACGGCCAGATGGCTCTTGAGGGCCAAGCAGCATCCTGAGTGCAGCATCTCTCCCCACCCCCAGCCTCCGAGCTCCATGCCTGGTCCCACCTCCACCCTCTGACCCACCCTCCCCTTCCCCGATCCAAACCCCTGAGCCCCAGCGCTCGTCAGTGCTGCATGACTGAGCAAACACAGTCCTTCACCAAAATAAATCCCTGTCTCTCCTACGCAGCTGCCTGGTTTGCGAGAAAAGCTTAGCCGGCGCCTTCATCTCTGCTGGCAAAACAGCATTCATGACATTAAGATTCCCACTATCACTGAGAGCCAGAACCTGCTCCTGGTGCTGAAAATAAATTGTTAAAGGGGAAATGGTCTACGTCTGTGCCAGCTACAGAGCACCGCAGCTAAATAAGATAATGAGTGCTGACCATTGTGATCTATAAAGATGGTCATCATTTATCTGAGCCGACCGGTCAGGGGCAGGCTGGAGAGGAGCAACTGTTAAAGAGGGATAATGTGTACAATAGGTTTTAAATAATCTCACAAGGCTGCTCGTTTGTCACCACGCTCTCCTATCGCCCCGATATTACATTCAATTAGTTTCAGATACCAGCCGTGCGCGGCCGCTGGCGTTCGCAATCAATCAAACCCCGTCAATGACAAATCGTCACCCCTGCAGTCACTCTCTATAACTGGGCAGCAGGCCAACGGGACAGCGGAGACATGAGAGGTGAAGTTTAACAGACGCCTCAACCTGGAGTCTGAATCCAGCAAAAAGGTCTTTCAAATCTGTTCCCGTACGAGAAAGAAATTGTCTCCTTGATTCAGAGACAGTGCACGAGGGAGGTGATGACTGCAGTAATGTGAGTGGTAGCTAGCACAGATGTTGCCGTCCTAATGAACAGGTTGGCAGCTCAGGGAGGGGACGGCTGCGCTGACCTTGCCCATATGTCTGTCTAACTGTCCACTGCTGGAGGAAATGCTGGAGAGGAAACAGGGAAAGCAAATAACTCTTCTGTTGATTATCTTTACGAGCAGATTAATGTGACAAAACTGAGGCGTATGCTGCAATCGGAGCGTGAACATCACAACTCTTTCAGTGTGAAGTGAGCACCTGAGCAAGAAGATCAACATTTCTGATCAATTTAGCCATTTTGTCCAGGGACCAGTTTGTTTAACAACTCCTGTCAAAGGTGATTAGATTCACTAACCTGGATAAACCAAAGTAAACCGCACACAGGCTGTGACCTAGAACCAGTAAACAAAATGTGAAAATGTGCTTTTCAACTAATATCAGGAACCTAGTGAGGAGCTCAGAAAACTAGACAAGGAGATCAGAGTGGAAACACTGGTGGTTCATTATCTGATCAGGGTGACGCCTCCTTGTGGAGGATCATCTGACAAGGAGGACAACCAAGAACATTCTGGTGGGATTACATGCAGATGGATGGATGAAAGGATGAAAGGATGTATGGATGGATGGATGGAAGGTAGGGTTGTGACTATTTTATTTATAATTCAAATGTGGAGGGCAAAGTTCCAATTCAAAATATACAGATCAATATATATTATCCATCTAGACTATGTGAAGTATTACTCATCAGTAAAGTGAGCCAGTAATACATTCAAACAAATGTGCTATGTCAAATTCATTCTAACATCTAATTTTGTTATCAATTTTGTCATAAGTTTTGAAAGGGACATGAAAATGATCATTTTCTGCTTTTGTTTTTGTCCGAGCCAGGATCTTATTGCTTCAAGAACCAATTAACCAATTAGACTTGTCCCATGCATTACAAACTCCTTGTCGGTATAATAAGCCAATGTCTCATCACCGTGTCCCACATCACAGAAGCCATGGAAACAAACTGTGAAGCTCACTAACCACAGTACGACCTGAATCCTGAGCCATGTAGGTTTTCCCACTCATCTGTGTCTCTTAACTAATTATGAGGCTGTAACAGAATTACTGCAGCAGAGCAGTCGGCAGCAGACACATCCGCTGTAAATACCTCATTATCCTACAGAACCTCACCCGACCGTATCGAACGCCTCTTAATGAGCGGCCACAAACTAGACTGGTGGAAATAAATACATAATATGCAATGGCTCTGTTTGCACAATTAGTGTCACATTCCCTTTCATTCTCATTGAGCTGAATCAAAGATGGATTCCACTACAGAGCGCTCTCCTTCACCTTCTCAGTGCCCTTTGTCATCTGCGTCACTCCAGTGGATAGGGATTTGATCCGCTGCCAGACTTCATTTTAAAAAACATACATTTTGTGTTCTTGCACAATTAGTGTCCTGCCAAGTTTAAAGAACAGAGATGTTCCCATATCAAGATCAGAAATGCTTCCCATGTATCGCGTCAGCAAGTACACGCATCTAAGTACCAATCGTCTGAGTATAACTTTCACCCAGATAAAACTGCAATTTTCTTTTCCCAGAAATCACCTCTCCTTCTTCTACAAACAGCTCTTGCCAATGGCAGTACTGCATTATGGAAATATTTCCTTCTGGATAGTCCCACAAGTGAAACGGCGACGTGTACTATATGCAAAACTAAATTTTTTAGAGGTTGGCACTAGTGTTGCCAATGACAATACCAACAATCTCAAAGCATTTGAAGAAGCATCACCACAAAAGAGCACAAAGGGGGAAAAGGTAGAAACTGCAACTGTAAACTTTGGCAAACGCATTCAAATGAAATTCGACAAAGCAGGAAAGATAATCAACGAACTCAGTGAGTTGATTGTTGTGTGTTCCTAGATTTATTTGCTCGTGTTGTTTTTCCGTCGAATGTTACTAGAGAATAAAAGAGGTTCTATATGGCATTCTGGGTTTAACCTTAGCCAGGCCACACAATAAGGCAATCAGCATTTCAATACAGGGTTATTAACATACAGCTTTCAAAACACGTTATATATGCTTTTATTTTTTTTAATGCACGGGTATCAGAACAGTTATTTGAATTTGCAGATATGCAAAAGTCCAGGTATCACTGTATCTGTAATTAAAGAACTTGCGATTTCTCAACACAACAAACCTTGGCCGTGGATAATATTCAGTATTAGCGCTGTAAATCTGCGCCGTATCCACAACAACTCGGTGTGAGGTCAGGATATAAATCACAGATCAGTTCATTAATATAAAGTTCAGGGTTTCATTAGCTCTTTCTGCAGAACCAGGCTGAATGGGAGGAGGGGATGTGCCAGCTGTCCAATATGCTGCGGAGTCATTGTTAATCAAAGATCAGCTCAGAGCTCCTTTTCTTTGACTGTGCTCCAATAAATTAAACATGCCTGCTAGACCTGGAGTTCACAGGCATCCCAGTCTTTCTCAGTTTTAATTTCACGCTGGCTCTCACAAGTCTGCGATACAAGGGAGATGCAATGCACGAATCAGAAACCATGAATATGTAGTGTATGGTGCAAAATTCTTAAGTGCGCTCCCTAAAGTAGAGTATGACACCAAAACTAACCAGATCCAATGGAAACAATAGAACAAAGACGTTCAGGTGTGAAAATGCCCTAAAACATGAAAATCCCCAAAACTAAGCTTGAAAACATCACTTTATTACAAAGCTACAGATCAGGATGGTGCTGAAAGGCCAAAGCTCAAATCTCACGGATCCTAGTTTCCAGTCGATCAAACCCTGAGCCCGGGTTCACATCATCATAATACATCTCTGATTCTCCCTCTCTCTCTCTAACGCTCTCCATGATTGCTACTCAATGAACATTAATACATGGGGCAGGGGACATGTGAGAGAGTAAATCTACAACCAGAACAAAATCCAATTACCTCCGACTGGGGCGAGTATCACATATAGGATCTTGAACTCGAGGTAATTGTCGGGGGACGTTGAACCTTGCTGCCTGGGAGTCTGGGGTAATTCTCCAACAATGAGCGCCCGCGTGTCCACATTACTACCTCAGTGCTTTCAATTTATTTAAGTCGGCTGATGTCCATTAAGAGGGAAGGTGAGTATTGGCTCAGTCTGGCGCAGCCTCTCTTCCCTGGAGAGCGTCGGGCCCCGTCTGGACTGGTGATGCCGCCGCATTGTGAGGCTACTGATGACATCTAGACATGTCGCTGCTGAAAACACCAAGAGCAACAAAACCCCACTTTATGAATTATATCAGGGTCCATTGTAGAGCCCGACCCATGTGGATTTTTGAGGGCTGATGCGGATTCCGATATTTGGGAGTAAAATTTCAATACCAACATATATTTTAAATTATATATGTATTTAAAAAAGTGTCTTCATCAAATGTCCGCTTGATATTTTACATTTAAACCAAACTTTATTAGAAATGAAAAGAAAACACAATCAAAACCAAATACATAGAACCTGAGATAAGAAAATAAAACATATTTTTTCTGTATTGTTTATTCTACAAAATAAAAGTTGTGTGTCGCAAAAAGTAAAAGCAGATACCGATATGTCTCATAATGGCCGAGCGTTATATCGGTCGGGCCACAAAACAAAAGGAAAATGGGACCAGACTTGGTAAATACTGAGCGTTGAGCTGCATCCCAACACTTGACAGAGAAGCCGAAGTTATTCTCCCGCTCAGTGCGTCACTTAGCTTCCAGAGAGAAGCTCGGCAGTCTGGAAAATTGGAAAAACAGCAGCTGGGACTTTGGTCGGATCAATTAATATTCATGTTCTACATAATCCCGAGTGACTAATTTAACACACCTGATCAAATCAATAATTCACAGGGGGGGGGGGTAAGAGATAGATGGGAATGAAATGAGAAAAAGGACAGAAACCTTCTTTTTGACTCTAATCCCTGCAGCACCTTCAGCAGACAGAGTCCAACACATCTCCACGAGGTTTGGAACTGAACCAGACTCAGCAGTGACCAAACTCCACCGACCATGCTAATCCTCACCTGCCCCGAGAGGTGGCCCCCATCCAGATGAGGCCCCCCCCCCCCCCAGAGGTCATTGGGGATCCCTCCTGTTTTGCTACCTGAGCTGCAAACACACTGTAAACAGAGCGATGAATAAAAAGTCCACCACAGCATTAAAAGGCTTCACACACCGGAGGAGCTGTCAGGTTTCCCAAAATCTCTCTCTCTATATATATATATATATATATAAAGTCAAATCATGAAAAGCAGAGAGCTGTGGGGTTTGCATACAACAACGGCACTACATCAACATCATGTGGAAAATGCAGAGCGAAGCTGAAACCGGGAAAATGAGCAGCGGTATTAAGTCGTCCATCAATCTTAGTGCAGGCTGCTGAAGTAATTCTACAAAACCACAAAGCATCAAAGAAGACTTAACAAGACGCCTCAGTGCTTTCACACACGCTTTAGCTTTTAATCAACATCGTTGTGCTTTCTTTGGCACCTCGTGAAAAGTGATGAAGGTCAGACGAGGTCAGGATGCAGATGTTTAAAAATCATCCCTGACCCAGTAGAGGGTGTTTCTGTATTTTTGCAACTCAACAATCTGGTTTAAATCTGTTTGGTTGAAAGTTTAGAATGTAAATTTAGAATTTCAAAGACTGTGGGAGGTTCGGGAGACATTATAAAAACATTTGTTTCAGCCCAAAGTCGTCATGGAAACTGATTTAGATGAAGCAGAAAATGTTCCTTAAAATATCCTCTGGCATCCAGAAGAAGCACAATCAGGAAGCAGTACCTTTGTTTTGCACACTGCCAAACATCAATCAATCCAGATTTGACTGTCAACACTCGAACCCAACTTCCCTGACTCAGCCTCATCGCACGTCACACAGCACAGTGCAGATGCAAACATCTGGAGGATGAAGAGGATGGTTCCTCGACTCACCCTTTTCTGGTCCTCCAAGCCGTGCAGCACAGGTTTCCTCCTCGGGTGCTGCGGTGGACTCGCCTCTGCTCCCGCCTCCATCTTCCCATAAGTGAGTGAGTTCTCGGACTCTTCCACGGTGAAAAATATCCTTTCTGGGACCGAAGGGAAATACCTGCTCAGAGGATTTCAGTCCCCTTCCCGGCTGGATCCCAGCTGTGGTGCATGAATGTGTGGCCAAAAACAATACAAAAGCAAAAAACGGTCTGTCCATCAACTTTGCTTCATGAAAAAGATGGTACCCAATCTCCAGGGGGATCCGAGCTCAGCCACATGCCGCGTCTCCGTCATATCCTTCCTCGATGCTCTTTCTTTACAGCTCCTGGTGTCGAGAGGCTGCAGCATCAGGGCGGAGAACAGCAACCGACGGTAAACAGGATGGTTTTCTCTGCCTCAAACATCATGGGATCCTAAAGGAGGGTGTGATCCTCATCGTGATCCTCTGTGCTGCTTCTGACTCAATCCGTCTGACGCTGGGAACAAGACGAGGGCAGGATTCTGTGTCTGTGCAGCGAAATGGGCAGACTTCAGTTTTCCAGGAAGCATCCACAAGTGTAAAAAGCAAATAAAAAAAAAAGATGTGCAGCAAAGGCAGGTGTGTGAAAGCTGGTGTCACTCACAGCTCGAGAGTCGAGTGCTGCATCCTGACAGGGAACAAGTGCTTGAGAAAAACAGAGTTACATTAAAATATTATTGAAAAAGCTGAGTTGTCAAAGAACTTAAGGCAAATACTGGAATTATTTCATAGTTTAAGACTTTATATATTTTATGAAGGGACCAAAAACCCACAATTGAGTTAGTCCATCTCTCAAATATCCCAACTCGTCTGTAGGAAGCAGCACAGGCTTCATGAACAAGACGATTTTCAAGGAATGGAATTACTTTAGCTCAACAAGAGAAAAGGTGCATTTTAAAAAACTGTTTTCAGGACAAAACAAATACAGTGTATATACATAATGAAGGAACATGAAGCTGGTGCCACTGCGATGGGATTTTAACACTTTTTAAACAACAGCTAAGATCTATGTGGCACAGAAGAATAAATGGTTTTAGTTTTAATGATGGGATTTACAGACTAAATGCTGTGCAGTGACATTTACCATCAATTGCATAAATAACATAGTACAGCCCACAGCTAATTCCTGCAGGTGTGGTGCTTTTTCACAAACGCAACTTTCTCACTTTTCATCGTTTGCAAACTTCCTCTCCTGCAACGCAGTTATTGCCAATGGAAGCAATTTGCCGACGGACCAACACTGAGTGAGGAGTTGAGACGTGGAACCAGTCGCCCGCAGAAGCTCGGAGCTGCAGCAGCAGCATCTCTGCGGGAGAATGTGCGAGAACTCCGCGAGCTGCAGCCCCCGAGCTTCTCTGGAAACTGTGCGGAAAGCTCTGGATCCGCGGGCAGCCAACGCACCGGGAGCAGGTAGAGGAACAGAAGTTTGTGTGGTAAGAAAAGATGCTCACCCCGCACTGCTCCGTGTCTGTCGGTGGAGGTGATGCTCCCTGTCTGTCTGTCCTCCCCTCCTGTCTGTCCTCCCTCCTCTCCTCCTGTCTGTCTCTCTCCTCCGGCTGCTGAGCAGAGCGGCCAGCTGCTGCCTTCACGGACTGTCGGAAAAAGACACACACTTTCAGAAAACACTGGCGTTCACGGTTTTCTTTTGCAGCACAAACTATTTCCTCTTTTAATCGCGTCAAATGTGCTTTCAAGCTAATTGTGTTTTGTTTTGTTTTGTATAATGCTCACATGCACATTGGTTGGTCTTCCTGGGATACACACAAAGCGTAAAACATGACATCACTTAAAATAAATACATAAAAGCCTTTAAAATGTTAATGATTCTAAACTAAGGGGAATATTTGCTGGATCTGACCATTCATGGAAGCACAGATACAAACTTATAGGTCAAAAAATTGGTGGAAAACTCTCAGGTCGTTGATCTCTAGTAAAACTTATATATTATTATTTCTTATGCTGAATTGATTTTGTATTAATCAGCAGACCGGAGCTGCAGCAGTGTGGATCTCCTTTCAGTGGTTCATGGTTGTTTTGGTCGTGTTTTTAAACTCAAAACAGAAAATTTGTGTCATGGCTTTGAAAAAACTTAGTGCGTGATGGACATGTATCTCCACCACAGACCATCGAAAGAAGTATTTAAGTTTATTCTTCTGGCCAAAACAGACATATTCACCATGGTCACTCATTGTTTCATGATATGCAGACAAACTGGGTCCATTTCTAATCTGTACCCACCCAGCTGGAGCGGGTGGTCAAATTGACGAGCAGTACCTGAAGGCAGCATCAGGGTCCTCATTCTCACACCCGTAACATTACGTCACTGGATGCTTCGAGCTCGAGTGTTTTCTCCCAACATCCTTGAAGGTGCCCGTCGGTTTCCATGGTGATTACCAGTGAGGAGGACTGTAGCGCCACCTAGCGTCACGACAGAGACACGTCAGCGACCACTTAAATGAAATATGTTATCTTGAGGAAAACCTGCAAGAAGAGACATTTCGATAAGTCGTAGGTTCTGTATGCAATAAGTGAATTTGGGTTTTATTTTTAAGTTTTGTTCTTTCTGTGTGTTCTCTTTGTCTTTCTTGTTGTTATCTACAATACCAGAAGATGGTATGATGTATGTTTTTGAAAAGCATGGCTGTGATGTAATCCCCAACAGGAACGGGCCACATGCAGAAATGTATTTAATTGGACTTTATTCAAATGCAAAAACCTGGTGTGATTTATTGAAATGACATGAGCAGTAATGAGGTCCTGCACTGTGGTTTATTGAAAACAGTCTTTCTCTGCAACTCAGTACTCGACATTTAAAAATGAGACTGGGCCTGAATTTACGACGCTGTGGGCAGCTTGAGCAGATCAGGGGGGTTTAGGGTGAACATTAGCTGCTGCACCTCCACCTCACACACCGACAGCTCCCGGTGAATTATGTATGTGCCCTGTCACCGGTGAACACAAAAGGCTATTTGTACATGGCGGCTACATTATTTACCCAGAAACCACTTCTGTGCTGGAATAATAGCTCAGCCTGCACGGCCCCGGCGCCAAACAGGATTTTGACACAGGCTCCATCTACAGAGCAGGACAAAAATATAATTAATAATGCAAGACCTGCATTATTTGATATTTCAGTGGTGCGAGTTCCCAATTCATCAAGTTACCAAAGTCCAGTGACGTTCTGATAACCAGTTTAACCGTTTAAGGACCATGAGGTAAATGATCATATTACCTGGACAGTTGTTTCCCGTGAGCAGCCAAACATCTCTCCCTGATAATGAAATCACGTAAAACCTGAGTTTACTGCAAACCGTGCAAATGCTTCCATCAAACAATTATGTAAATTTGGTTATTTACTGTGGTGTGGTTACCGTGTGCATCTGTGCATCTGTGCATGTGATGCACGATTCACAGCTGTTTTCAACCGAACAGCCAGATATTTGTTTCCCAGCACGTTTTCCTCTGCAGCTAAATGAGCCCAGAGCATGTTTCACTCTGTTTTACTGCAAATAGACAGACAGGCTTGTAAAAATCCAACCGGCCGGAAACATCTTCACATTTTGCATAAATTCTTAAAGGATTTTGTCGGGAAAGAAAAGATCATAGGAAGTAAATGAAGTTCTGTACATCAACACATCTGGTTGCCGAACACAAGAAATGTAATATGATATAAATAAGATAGAAATCTGATGGCAACAAATACCACAGATGATTTTTAAATAATTTCTCACCTTGCATTGATGGAATGTATTCCATAAATACATTCACCTAAGTACTGTAGAAGTATAAAAACAAGGTGAAGCATCATATTGGATTCAGATAAACTGGTTAAGACACATTTTGGGAGGACGACTGGGGATTTTGTCTGTTTTAATATTAATCTAATCTGTTGATGTCACTTATTCTGAGGTTTGAAGAATTAAAGACATAATCACTTCTTAAAACATGTCATTTTTTAAATCCTTTTGATTATCTTACATCACTTCATTGTCAACTATTCTGTTCTATTACTGGTAAACGCTTTGTATTTATAAAGAGCTTTTCTAGTCTCGATGACCATACAAAGCACTTTTCCCCTTTCAGGGTCTTGAGCAAGGACCAACGACCTTCTGGTTAGTGGACGACCCTCTTTACCTCCTGAACCACAACCACAGCCGCCCTGTTATTATTATTATGGATTTAATGGGGGTTTTTTTGTATTATGGGCCAGAGCAACCTCCTCTCTGCTCAGGTGACTGAGGTCTTCTGGAGTGAGGCCATTTTGTGACCCCCCGCAGTGGCCTCGGTTGACAGTGATAACTTTGTTTGTACAGTACGGTGAGCGAGAGAGCTCAATGCACTGCGAACTCACAGAGCATTGAACTACAGCCAGGTTCATCACTTGTTTGCGGTCCCCTGGAAACATTCCCGTTGTCGTTTTCCCAAATTGCAGCGTGTTTCTGTATCTGCAGGTGTTGATGGAGCTGCTTTCTTAATTTTCACACCTCATTTTTCTACTTGCATGAGATGTCTTCATTGGAAGTGCGTTGACCACCAGTGTCGTGCAGGACTTTCTCAAAACAAATAACAAGGTGCACGTGCAATCTAATATGATTTCCAGACATTTGTATTTCTCCTTTGTGTTGGAATCACTCACATGTCTGTGCATGCATGTGTTTGAAATGTGCAGTGTGAACCTGAAGCTCACTCCACCACTGTGATGTCAGCCTGGAGGAGGAGGAGGAGGACATGGCGGAAGTGCAGGGGCTAGTGTTTGGTGACGTTGGCAGCATGCTTACACTGGGCGGGGCTAAACTCTGCTGGACACACACACCAGGATCAAACTTTGCTCCTCTGCTGTAAACTTTGACCAACACCGGGATGAAAACACAGAAACCTGGGAGCTGCGGACACATTTGACTGTTTCCCCTTTGGAGTTTTATCCTCGTTTGGAACCCGGAAGTTTGAGATCTCGTGTTTTCAAACCTCACATCTGGAACAGACTGTGACGATGAGGGGGTTCTTCTGAGCAAGAGGTCGTTCTGCGGATTTTCGGTAAGTGTGGGAAACATCTGAGAAGCGTTGCTATTCTCTGTAAGGGGATAAAAAAGTTTGGCTCGATTTAAATCTGCGGTTTCGGTGTCGCGGGGGGTTACCGCCTCCTGGATTCACGTACAGGCGGCGTAACCTTAACGTAACTCTTCGCCGTGTGTTTGACTCTGTTGGATTTAAACCGCGGCCGCTCGGGAAGTTACCGGATCGTCCGGGTTTTTTTACTGATTTAACGGGTTTTCCTCTCTGAACCAAACCGGACGCCGGGCGCTCGTCTCCGGCTCCGTCCCCACAAACATGAGCCCAAACTACTCCCGCGACACCCGACACACTTCATCACGTTGTCCGTGTCGCCGTCACGTTAACGGCGGATCACACATCAACGAGTACAAAAAGGCTTAACGTGGATCCGCCGGCGTTTCCGTAAAACACGTTCCGCGCCAAGGATTTTTCAAAAACATTTCACCTGCGCGGGACAGCCTTCGCTTCCGGTACGCCGCCTCGTGCCGCGCTCCCATTGGCCGCCTCTTACGGGGAAAAGGGCGGGACCGCTGCGGGGATTCGACGGATCGCACGTCAGTTACCGCCAACACGGATGAGGCGTTTTTAATGAGATTTAAACCGATGTATTTAATTTATTGATCCTCGTTATCGCGCAGAACGGGAAGGTGATTTAATCTCCGCGTTTTTATCTGACGCGATGTCGTCACGCCGGGTGTAGAACAGACCAACGCGTTTCGTCCTGAAAGCGGTAAAACTGAAATAATAATGTTTATTCACCTAAAGTCTCGTGTTTCAATTAACTGACTAACTGGAATAATGCAGGACAAACTCCCGTTGAGTTGGTGTTATAGTTTGTAGAGTAGAGTTCGTGGTAGCTAGGGTGAACTAAGTCATTATTGTTGTTGTTGTGAGATTTTATTAACTGAAAATGCATTGATTATTAGAGAGAAATTGTCATACTTGTTAGAAAATGATTGATTGAGTTTCTTTTAAAGTTAGTTAGCTAGTGTTCAGTAAAGTTAGGGTAAGTTGCTTTTTGTTCTCTTTACTTTACTCTAAACAGGACTTTTGTTTTTATTCCTCTCTGTGGAGCACTTGCATTTTTCACGATTTAAATATTTTATACACTGAAATCAGTTGATTATTAAAGAGGATAGTGTCCCAACCTTTAGCTGAATGTATCTCTAATTAATATGAACCTTTCTGAAATACCCATGCTAAGGTGGAAAATGTCAAAACAGCAAAACATCTCAAAATCTAATCAAAAAATTTTTTATTCTAAGGGTGAAATACCCGTGTTGGATTGATTTAAATCGTATCTAACTCATTCACTCTCTCTTTCTCCTGACCAGGACGATGGCTTTGTAAAACCTCAGGTTCCTGTAAATACCTCGAAGAGATCATCTGACACGCGTGCGGTGTCGGAGGAGAACCAGCGAACCATGGGTCCCCTCGCTACGCCTAAGAAAGGACGGGAGGGAGGTTCTGTTGATCCATGGACGCCGACCTCCAACCTTAAAATGCTCATCAGTGCTGCTAGTCCTGACATGAGGAACCGAGAGAAGGAGCTGTGCATGGACCCTGACGGACGGGAAGGTCTCGACTCTGCACAGGTATTAAAATACGTCCGAGAATTAACACGTGACAGATTCTCTCTGTTGAGACAAGCTGTTCAAATATTCATTTTCCTGCTCTTGTCCGTGTTATTTTTGCAGGACGCTGAAAACGGAGAAGAGTCTGAGAGAATGATCAGCAGAAAAGAAAAGAGTTTGGGTTTGCTCTGTCACAAGTTCCTCGCCCGCTACCCAGATTACCCAAACCCCGCCGTCAACAACGACATCTGTCTGGACGACGTGGCCACTGAGCTCAGTACGTCCTCTCTGTCTTTGTCTTTAGCTTAAGCTTTCTTTTACATCAGTAACTTATGTTGTGCTAGTTTGTTCCTAGAGTTGATTCAATGTCTTTTCCCTTTTTTTGTCCGTACAGGTGTGGAGCGCCGGCGCATCTACGACATCATGAACGTGCTGGAGAGCCTGCACATGGTGAGCCGCTCGGCCAAGAACCGCTACACGTGGCACGGCCGCTCCAAGCTGGCCCAGACCCTGGCCATTCTGAAGCAGGTGGGCGAGGAGCAGCGGTACGGTCAGCAGATGCAGCAGATCCGGCAGCGTCTCCTGGAAGAGAAGGAGAACGAGGAGCTGGTGGAGCTGGAGAGCAGCGAGCAGGGCCAGAAGGAGCTCTTCTTCGTGGAGCTTCCGGGCGTGGAGTTCAAAGCAGGTGAGAAGCTGGAGAGTCTTCGGTCCACTTCCTCTGGCTGTCCATACATCAATCAGAGCGCGGTTAGCTGTGGTTTTGCTGGGGTAATGAATATCCTTGAAAAAGATGTTGGAGGGTGTTGAAAATGAATATTGCTTAATTGCTGCAGAGATCACGTGATCATGTTCACGGTCGTCAGCTCTTATCACCACAAACTCTCCGTCTGACGTCCCTGTGAATACACCACACACAACGTTTGTCTTAGAATTAAACATCCAAGAGACAATGACAAGAACCTGCTACCTGAGTGATTCATATTTAAACAAATCGTCCTCTTCCTGTCTCGCTGTTTGTCCCGTCCAGCCTCTGTCAACAGCCGGAAGGACAAATCTCTGCGGGTGATGAGCCAGAAGTTTGTCATGCTCTTCCTGGTGTCTTATCCTCGCGTGGTCAGCCTGGACGTGGCTGCGAAGATCCTGATCGGAGAGGACCAGGGCGCCGATCAAGACAAGAACAAGTTCAAGAGTGAGCACAGAGTCTGACGGACAAAAAGTGTTTTCCTCTCTGTCTCTGTGTTGACATCAAATCATTTCACTGTTTGCTTATGTGTTTGCAGCCAAAGTGCGGCGGCTCTATGATATAGCTAACGTGCTGCGGAGCCTGAAGCTCATCGAGAAAGTGCACGTGACAGAAGAGCGGGGGAGGAAACCCGCCTTCGAATGGGTCGGCCCCGTAGAATTCCCACAAGTCAAAGGTATCGCCAGACCTCGTTTCTTATTTGCTATTTTTCAATGTTGGTTCAGCGTTTACAGTAAGTTTGTGATATGTGAACACATATTCTATAGGCAACAAACGTTCAATTCTTGTTTCAGACTTGGGGAGCTCCACGATTGAATGTCCAAGCAGGAAGAAAAATGTTCTGGAATCACGTGCGTCTGTGGACAACTGTGCCAAAAAACTCTTTTCCTCACCGGGGGCTAAACGCAGTTTCACCCGGCACCCCTCCCTCATAAAGCTGGTAAAGAGCATCCAGGACGACCGGCGCAAGATCAACTCGGCGCCCAGCAGTCCTGTCAAGACCAGTGAGTAGAGTCCAGATCTGCAGGTCCCTGTTTTGTAGGTTTGTTAATGGTGTGATGACACATGCATCTTCTCTTGTCTTAAGGTGATTCATCAAACAGCGACATCCCGAACAAGATGGCTCAACTTGCCGCCATCTGTAAAATCCAGCTCGACCAGGAGTCAACTGTGTAAGTTTGGTCCCATTTAGATTTGTATTCAGCCTGAACTGTTGAGTTCTTGTAATCAAATCTGGCTCAGTTATACATGAGGGAATTTGGTGCAGAGGAAAGTCAACCAGAAAGTGTGAAATTAATATGGATCTCGCCATGTTGAAGGAAGTGGGGAAAGTATTTCTGGACACGCCAATTCATCCAGATTTGCTCTGGCAATTTAATTGGTTCTTATTTTGGGTCATATTTTGGAATATCACGGAAATCGGTTCAATGGTTTTTGAGTAATCGTGCTCATGTGTTCATACTGTGAGTAGAAATCTGTTTCTCTTTCTAACTGCTTCTGTTTACATTGACTTTATTTTTACATCCCTTTATTTGTTTGTCATATTTTCCTTTAAAACAGAAAAGAGAGAACAGTAATGGATGATTTACAGCTTTGATAGAGAAAAAGAGAAGCAACTAAAGGTTCAGCTCTGATTTAGTATTTTACAATGAAATCATTGCAGATTTCTGGATTATTAAATGAGTTTTGCTTCTGTTCCAGGTCTGGAGGTAAAAACCTTAAAGCTGCTGCTGCTGAGTCGGACGCAGCCGCTGCGAGACTCCAGCCGACCTCCTCTCATTCAATGGAACCGCCTCAGGCACCGTTATGGACTTCAACCCAGGAGCCTGGAGTCAACACTACACTCCACCTAACCCCCCACCCCCCACTGTCACTGCAGTCCGCAGGCGCCGTCGCTTACATCCCCACACAGTGTTCGCCCCTGATCCCCGTCCTGTTTCCCCAGCAGCGGGGGAGCGGGCCCTACGCTGTGTATCTACAACCGTCTTCCCTCAGGCCAAACCCTCTGGCCAGGCCGCAGCCGACCAGCCTCGCCGTGCGCTCTATGACCTTTGAGGATAAAAGCGGACAAAGCCCGAATGCGCCGTCTACCAGCAAGACGTCAGACGCCAGCCCCACGGCGCTCAAACGGCTGCATCCAGATTCAGCTGTGGAGAGCAGCCCGTCCAAAGCCAAGAGGGCCGACCCAAACTTTAAGGTGAGAAATAAAAGAAGTGGCCACAATGTATGAAACCCACAACAACAGGGCAACACGAAATGCATTCTGGGACATTTACGTCCAGAAAAGTCACCCCCCAGTATTCTGCCCCCTGTAGGACACCTCTCCGAAGCTGTGTGAGATCCTGCAGGCCCGTCTGAAAGCCCGTCGTGGCGACCAGCTGTCCAGCCGGCCCTCGCCCCGCGTCCTCCACCTGGACCCGGAGTTTGTCAACACCCCCACTGGTGCTGGGTCCAATCAGACGCTAGAACAGAGCTTGGAGACCCTCCTGGACACAGAGGACAAGACTGTCAACTCTGACAGCGAGACGGGATTGACCCCGGTCAGAGCTGTGCCCCTCACACCCGGACAACTCCACACCGAGGTAAATAATGAACGATGCTTTCTGTGCTAAGTGTTATTCCAGGAAGGATTTTAAAAGCCTTCACGTGTTTTAGCTGCATACGAGACATTTGTTTTTCTGCCCATCCAGACTTTAGTACCGGCCGGATACCTGATCCCGATCTCCCAGCAGTCCCTCATCAGCTACAAGGAAAGTAAAGCTTCAGGGGGAGAAAGCCACAAGACCTCAACCCCCACGTACATTTACCAAACACCAACCGCAGGTAAATACCACAGAGAATCTGACGTCTGTTCATGTTTCACTATACTATGCTTTGTTATAGTCCGATCAACACTGGAAACTGTTCATCGTCATCACTCCAGTTAAATTGAACTGATTTAACTATTGAAATTAATCACTTTTCAGATGATGATAGAATTGATTTGTCTGATCAATGGTAGAATATCAAAAATATACAATGTACAGAAAAATACCAAAGTCAAATTTAAGACCAGAGTCTGTTTTTAACGTCTTAAAGAGCTAATTTATCGTCAAAATGATGAATGGAATCATATTTTCAGAACGAACAATAATTCGACGTCAAACGTCATCAGAAGAGCTCAGACAGTTTTTTAAATTTTGTTGTCCACAGGCTCCAGACCTGCCTCGGTCCAGGAGATGACACCCACCAGCCTTCGCCTCCACCGACCCGCTGCTGCCGACTCTCCGCGCCCCTCGCAGCAGGCTCACCACCTCCACAGCCCCAGTCCGGCCATCCTCAACTTCACCCTGCAGAACCTGGGCCTGATCTCCAGCCCAGGAAACGCCTTCGCTGCCCCTCAGACTCCAGAGCGTTGCAACTCCCTGTCCAGCCCCCTGTCAGCCCCGCTGTCTCTGCAGCAGAGAGGCATGGTCTTCATCAAACCCGTGTCCCCTGTGCCTGCACACCCAGTGACGCTGTTCAGTGTACAACAGGTGAAAATACACTCTTCTGTGTTCTGACTCACTAACTAACTTGATTGTTTTTAACTCTTTGGGTGGAATGGGGTACTTAAATGTTGCTTTTCGAGTTTTGTGAGTCGCGACCCACTGGTAAAGTCAGATTGGTGCACGACTGAGCCGCCAGGTCGCTGCTGTGTGGCCAGAACGCCCCCTGACCTGACTCTGGACCTGCTGAATTACAAATTAAGTTGTTAATACATCACAGAAACAGACTTTGATTCTCACAAACACTCAATAACTATTCAATCTTATTACTGGTACTGACAATTCAATACAAAAACAATTCCCAGTACAAAATGTCATTTGAATTTGTAAAGAAATGATCTCACGACCCCCAGGTTGAGACTCACTGGTATAATATCATCAGCTTTGTTCAGTCTGAGGAAGTCCGTCATGTAATTTAACTATAGGGGTATACTTATATACTATATCCTTTATATTTGTATAAGATACAGGGTTTTTAATGTCTGTCCAAAGTGCCCAGACTTTAGGGAAGTGCAAAACAAAAAATGTAGTGCTTGAAAAATATCAATAAATGGTCAAATTGATTGTAACGCTTGACAAAAAGATATTGGCGGGAGGATGTATTGAAATTGAACTGCTTTTCATTCTTTATTTTCATTTCCATTGACTTATTTATCATAACCGTGAATCATGAGCCGTCCCACTAACTGAACTCTGTCCGTTGTCCAGCCCCTGATGACCACCCCCAAAGGGGCCGCGCTCCCCCAGCACAGCTTCTTCCACACGCCGGTCCCCCTCTCGCCTCTGGCCGCCATGGTGACCACAGCTGGACACGCGGCCTCCCAAACCGTTTACATCCCTCAGAGGAAGCTGGACGTGGCGTCCGAGGAGTCGTGAAGGGAAACGCTCCGGTGTCTGTGTTGATTACGTGTGTGACTGCTGCGTCTGTGTGGTGGTCGGTTGGTGTTTCTGATGTTATTTGGTTTGTTTAGCGTGTTACAGTATTCTCTACCTCTGAGTATTTCACAGCGGCCTTGGTTCTTATCACAGTCGGCTCTAAAAATAGCTGCCGGACTGGGAGTGTGATTTCAAACCAACTTCACCAGCAACACTCATTGTGATGGGGGGGGTTCATAAACTAATGGAACAGAATTATAATTTTTGTTTTATTTTTTGTTGTATCAAATTTTTCTTCAAATTACCACAAGTAGTAAAAGTAAAAAGTATAAATAGCGCCACACGCAGCTCGGACGGATGTTTTGAACTGAAGAGACGAGTTTGATTGACTGATCATTTTAATAAGATGACTTTACTCTTGCACATATGTACATGTTAACTGTTGCCCCCTTTTTTAAAAAATGGAATTGTCAAGAATGTGTGAATACTTGAGACTAATCAAACGATTTGATGAGTTTAATTTATAAGCAAATGACAAATTGTTTTTGATGTCCTGCGAAATGTAAAATGCTGAATAAATTTGAATCTGTGTTTTTCTAAGAACGTCACACGCCATGTCTGGTTTTTCTTTTCTCCTCCAGAGGAATTTCTCCATATGCTGCATATCCAGTGAGCCTGATTTAAGTTTTTTTGCTCTAGTTTAGTTTAATTCATATATATTTGCCTTCTTCTAAATTAAATTTCATTTCTATATTTGGTATTTTTACACCAAGTATCTCCAAAGCTCTCCTCAGTTCTCTGATGAAGTTTCTCCCATTCAAACTGTTTTCTTCCCTTATAATTAAAATGATTTCTCATTTCCTCTCACCTCATTCTTCCTCTTTGAATAAATCAGAAACATGTTTCCTGATTCAGACGACTTAGTTCAGTCATCTCCATCATTTAACTGCAAATTAACTATTTCTACAATATAATATGAACGTGCCTGAATCCTTTAGAGTCCTCGGCTACTGCAGCTAGTTTTAAATACGTTAAATTTAGTTTCACCTTGCTGATGTTTGGTATCTTTTTTATTTCAGAAAATACATTTTTCAACATATTAGACCCAAAAAACACACAAGACAAATCAGGTAAAGACTCCAGAGGTTTTAAATGACTTCAAAACAGATTTAGAAAAGTGTTGATCTGCAGTCATGTCGTCGTGTTTGTGTTCAGAATATGTGAGTGAATAAAAGAGTGGAGGAGGTGGAGGAGCGTGAGTGTGTCTGCAGACACTGAGTCAAAGGACAGAGCAGCAGCAGATCCACTGATGATGCTGTGTCACATCCACAGGAACACACAGGGAGGATGGTGGACTGGACACTGTGTGACAGCTGATCTCAGAGCAGCTCAACTCCTCTGATTCCTCTGGAGCTCTGTCTCCACTCTGCCTCCCAGCAACAAGGCCCAGTCAGAGCCGCTCTACACACAAGCTGCTGCTGCTTCAGCCTCTGGATCCTCAGGACACAGCTCAGCCTCCGTCCACACACACTGTCCTCTTCACACTCACCTCCACATAGATCCCTCCCAACTGTTGAGAGAAGAAGACATCAGTGTTTCCAGAGACTCACTTCATCAGCTGTGAGTCAGTGATGCAGCACATCCAGTAGAAAGAGCAGCAGGGACTTCAGTCCTGTTCAGAGGTGGAGCAGCTTCCTCTCTGCTTCATGTTCACGTGTTGGAATGAACACGCTAAGAGCTAAGTGTGTTTCCTCTGCATGTCAAAGTGCAGAGTGGACACCTGAGAGGTGGATTTACTGCTGTTACAGGTGAAGCCATGTTTCACTGTGTGAGCACGTGCACATAAAAGGGGCGGGGTTTACTGCGTATGACCAATCACAGACATGGACAGTTTGACTGACAGCAGAGCCTCATATTTCACGGGGATCAAACTGTTCTATAATAAAAATCAGAGGAGAACAAACACATGATCCAGAATAAAAGAAACTCAGTTACAGCTGCTAAATGCAGGAAGAACAGCTGGTAAAACATCTGGGATTGTGTCAATGTGTAAGTTACAGCGCCCCCTGGTGGCATTTGGTAAAGATATATTACGTGACCACGATATAATAACGTGTGTGAACGAGATAAATAACTCGAGGCCACGAGATCTGAATCTGTTGTTTACTAACAAGACGAGTGGAAGAGAAGAAGTTTCTTGATGAGAAACGTTTGAATCCCAGGATGTGACACACAGTGTCTCACTGTCTCTGAGGACACACACTGTCTCTGAGGACACACACTGTCTCACTGTCTCTGAGGACACACACTGTCTCACTGTCTCTGAGGACACACACTGTCTCACTGACTCTGAGGACAGACACTGACTCACTGACTCTGAGGACACACACTGACTCTGAGGACACACACTGTCTCACTGACTCTGAGGACACACACTGACTCTGAGGACACACACTGTCTCACTGACTCTGAGGACACACACTGACTCACTGACTCTGAGGACACACACTGACTCTGAGGACACACACTGTCTCACTGTCTCTGAGGACACTCACTGTCTCACTATCTCTGAGGACACACACTGTCTTACTGTCTCTGAGGACACACACTGACTCTGAGGACACACACTGTCTCACTGACTCTGAGGACACACACTGTCCACTGTCTCTGAGGACACACACTGTCTCACTGTCTCTGAGGACACACACTGACTCTGAGGACACACATTGTCTCTGAGGACACACACTGACTCTGAGGACACACACTGTCTCAGAGGACACTCACTGTCTCACTGTCTCTGAGGACACACACTGACTCTGAGGACACACACAGTCCCACTGACTCTGAGGACACACACTGTCTCTGAGGACACACACCGTCTCCCTGACTGACGACACACACTGACTCTGAGGACACACACTGTCTCACTGTCTCTGAGGACATACATTGTCTCACTGACTCTG
The DNA here is from genome assembly GCF_009819705.1 of Hippoglossus hippoglossus. Taxonomy (NCBI): domain Eukaryota; kingdom Metazoa; phylum Chordata; class Actinopteri; order Pleuronectiformes; family Pleuronectidae; genus Hippoglossus; species Hippoglossus hippoglossus. The sequence continues at coordinate 3,279,675 of NC_047153.1, read as the reverse complement.
ACGACACACACTGTCTCTGAGGACACTCACTGACTCTGAGGACACACACACTGACTCTGAGGACACACTGTCTCACTGACTCTGAGGACACACACTGTCCACTGACTCTGAGGACACACACTGTCCACTGTCTCTGAGGACACACACTGACTCTGAGGACACACACTGTCTCACTGTCTCTGAGGACACACACTGACTCTGAGGACACACACGGTCTCTGAGGACACACAATGTGTCACTGTCTCTGAGGACACACACTGTCTCACTGACTCTGAGGACACACACTGACTATGAGGACACACATTGTCTCTGAGGACACACACTGACTCTGAGGACACACACTTACTCTGAGGACACACACTGTCTCACTGTCTCTGAGGACACACACTGACTCTGAGGACACACACTGTCCCACTGACTCTGAGGACACACACTGTCTCTGAGGACACACACCGTCTCCCTGACTGAGGACACACACTGACTCTGAAGAAAACACACTGACTCTGACGACACACACTGACTCTGAGGACACACACTGTCTCACTGTCTCTGAGGACACACACTGACTCTGAGGACACACACGGTCTCTGAGGACACACAATGTGTCACTGTCTCTGAGGACACACACTGTCTCACTGACTCTGAGGACACACACTGACTCTGATGACACACATTGAGTCTAAGGACACACACTGACTCTGAGGACACACACTTACTCTGAGGACACACACTGTCTCTGAGGACACTCACTGTCTCACTGTCTCTGAGGACACACACTGACTCTGAGGACACACACTGTCCCACTGACTCTGAGGACACACACTGTCTCTGAGGACACACACCGTCTCCCTGACTGAGGACACACACTGACTCTGAAGAAAACACACTGACTCTGACGACACACACTGACTCTGAGGACACACACTGTCTCACTGTCTCTGAGGACACACATTGTCTCACTGACTCTGACGACACACACTGTCTCTGAGGACACTCACTGACTCTGAGGACACACACACTGACTCTGAGGACACACTGTCTCACTGTCTTTGAGGACACACACTGTCTCTGAGGACACTCACTGACTCTGAGGACACACACTGACTCTGAGAACACACACTGACTCTGAGGACACACACTGACTCTGAGGACACACACTGTCTCTGAGGACACACACTGTCTCACTGTCTCTGAGGACACACTGTCACACTGACTCTGAGGACACACACTGTTTCACTGACTCTGAGGACACACACTGACTCTGAGAACACACACTGACTCTGAGGACACACACTGACTCTGAGGACACACACTGTCTCTGAGGACACACACTGTCTCACTGTCTCTGAGGACACACTGTCACACTGACTCTGAGGACACACACTGTCTCACTGACTCTGAGGACACACACTGACTCTGAGGACACACACTGACTCTGAGGACACACACTGTCTCTGAGGACACACACTGTCTCACTGTCTCTGAGGACACACTGTCACACTGACTCTGAGGACACACACTGTCTCACTGACTCTGAGGACACACACTGACTCTGAGGACACTCACTGACTCTGAGGACACACACTGTCTCACTGTCTCTGAGGACACACACTGTCTCACTGACTCTGAGGACACACTGACTCTGAGGACACACACTGACTCTGAGGACACACACACTGACTCTGAGGACACACACTGACACTGAGGACACACACTGACTCTGAGGACACACTGGACCTATCTTCAGGAAGCTGACTGAGTGCATCTGGTGTTTTGGTGATAGGATGAGTCTGGAGAGATTGAGATGTTCTGGGTGAGTTAGAGATCAACTGAACCAACCAGACGTTGATTTAAACTTCCCTTATCCGTCCCTTTAAGGAGAGTGTGCACCACACAACAGTGGAGAGTCACTGTGGTCAGTGGGCGGAGCTTTGATACAGGTTGATCTCCAACTTAACCTGGAGCAGGTTAGCCGTTCATCAGAAGTTACCATGGTGATTTACCTCGTTAAGAAGTGAACGAGCTTCGTAGGACTGAAAAAACTAAACCTGAAGTTAACCTGATAACCACAAATCCTGCTTGGTAGCACAGACCCTGGATCTGTACTGTGATACTGACTGTGTTTAGTAAAATACTGATGAAAGCAGCGTGGACTGACTCCAACCATCTACTGACCTCACAATCTGCAGTCGACAGCCTGAACTCTGCTGTAGATCAAGCAGCTCCTTCACTCCTGAGTCCTGCAGGTCGTTTCCTCTCAGATTCAGTTCTCTCAGATGAGAGGGGTTTGACCTCAGAGCTGAAGCCAGAGAAGAACAGCTGATCTCTGACAGTCTGCAGCTCTCCAACCTGGATTGATAATAACAATAATAAACTTTATTCATATAGTACTTTTTAAAAACAGAGTTTACAAAGTGCTTTGACAGCAAAGCAAGAAAGGTGAATAAAAACTTGAACCCATAAAAGCAGTAAAATGACAATAGAGATAAATGAACAAGTAAATAAAAGGTGAAAATGATAAAAACACAGTAAAAACACAACATCACATAAAAGCAAGTCTATAAAAATGGGTTTTAAGAAGTGATTTAAAAGAAGTCACTGACTCTGCCTTATCTCCTCAGGGGGCCGCTCCAAAGCCGAGGGGCCCTGATGGTAAAAGCACGGTCACGGTTTAGTTTTCAACCTGGACTTTGGAACAGCAGGATCCACCTGAGGATCTAAGGCTGCGTGCAGGAACATACGGGCTCAATAATTCTGTGATGTAGTTTGGGGTCAGATGCTTTAAAACTGATCAGTAAAATCTTAAAATCAATTCTAAAACGGACAGGGAGCCAATGGAGAGAAGCGAGGATCAGGGAGATGTGATGTTGCCGTTTAATACCAGTGAGAAGCTGCTGCGTTCTGAACTGGTTGGAGGCAGGAGAGTGACTTTTGGCTTATTCCAGAGAGGAGGGAGTTACAGTCGTCCAGTCTAGAGAAGACTTGTATAAAGTATAAAGGATTAAACTAAACTGTAAATTAAACTGAGTCCATGTGTGAAAATAAAGGACTTTGACTAAACATCCCTGTCTCTGTTTTCAGACCTGCATTGAAGTCTGAGTTAAGTTGTTCTGGACATTTTCTGGAACTTTTCCTGCAGCCTCCGAATAACGTTTCTGGGTGAGTCCATGTGAGAATAGAGCAGGTGAATGTCCAGAGGATTCACAGAGAGCGAGTGGACGTGTTGATGACACAAACACGTGACGGACGTGAAACTGGAAGAACACAAATATCTCAGGATGAAGAAGAGGAGCCGTACACGTCATGTCCGGCCTCCTGCTGCTCCACCCATTCTTCATATGTGAAGCCATGTTTTTTACAGTAGCCCAGACTGGACAAACTAAACCTTTTGAGTTTCTTTTACAACTGAAGCTACCACAGGTTCTCTGTCATGTTTGGAAGGGGGGGGGGGGCAACATGACACTTCACCATTAGATGTCACTAAATTCTACACGTTGAACCCTTTAACAATAAAACATGATGTCTGACCTCAGAGTCTCCAGTCGACAGGTTGGACTCTGTAGAAAACCACACAGCTCCTTCACTCCTGAGTCCTGCAGGTTGTTGTCACTCAGATCCAGTTCTCTCAGATGAGAGGGGTTTGACCTCAGAGCTGAAGCCAGAGAAGAACAGCTGATCTCTGACAGAATGCAGCTCTTCAACCTGGATAAAGAAATATGAATATTAGAATGTGTCCTCCTGTTGTTGTGGATCGTCATCATGTCAACACAGACTCTCAACATGCTGCTGACCTCAGTCCAGTCTGTGACCTGAAGATAAACATCAGATCAGACATGTTGGACCATTGTTTCATTTATCACCTTCTACTCTGTGTGTTTGGTCACTAAGCAGGTTTGTGTAATTAAACACTGTTTAAAGTAGGGATGGCTCCTGACAGTCACTTCCTGTTTGTTTCTATACTTATCAACTGTGCAACGTGTTTCAATAAGAATGTGTCTTATTTTGAAAACCTGAGGAGGACGAGTGCTCGGCCTCAGTCCACATGTTATTTACTGACACTTTCTTAGTGATCAGGAGCAGGTGAGTGCAGGTGAATGGAGTTGATGAGGTGGACGTGACTGACAGGCTGGGTGAGTGACAGATGACTGAGGGACAGTGAGCAGAGCAGAACTGAGACAATTTAAATAAATAATGACCGAATAAGAAAGAAAGTTGGAAAAGTGAAGAAGGATTTAAGGACCTCAGAGTCTCCAGTTGACAGTTTGGACTCTCCAGTCCAGAACACAGCAGCTTCACTCCTGAGTCCTGCAGGTCATTTTCACTCAGATCCAGTTCTCTCAGATGTGAGGGGTCTGACTTCAGAGCTGAGGCCATGACTTCACAGTGAGTCTCTGAGAGTCGACAACCACCGAGTCTGTAAGTAAAGAAAATATCAGTTAGAATAAAATCAGAAAACACAACATTCATACAAAACGTGATCATGTGACCCTCACCCTGGTAAATCCCCTTTTTGTCTCATGAACATGTTAAAGGGGACATAGCATGCCCATTTTACCACTAGTTGATATGGTTCCTTGGGGTCTTAATGAAATGTCTGTAACATACTTTGGTCAAAATACCACAAGGATCATTTAAAACAGCTCCTTTTTACCCTGTATAAAACAGCCCTCCACAGAGCGACCTGTTTTGAGTGCCTGTTCCTTTAAATGCTAATGAGCCAGCTCCCCCCTCCCCCCTCTCCCCCCATGATTTTAAACAATATAAATTACATATTTTATATGATATAAATTATCAAATATGCATCCCATACTTTGTATTCCCCTTCTGTTGTCCTGGAGTTTTAATTTCCCCAATCACATAATTAAATGTCCCCCTCTGCCCATCCACTACAAGCACACAAGCAGACAGACAGAGGTGTAAACCCGGCGGAACTACTGTAACCCGGCGTACAGTAGTGCTGAACACTGCGGAAGTCTTCCACACTGCTGGCTGTGTGGCGCTGACAGAAATTCCAGCTCACGCACGGGAGAGCGAGCGGTCGCGCCCGAGCAGCTGCTGCAGCCTCCCAGTCCCAACGATCCAGACAAATGCCACATGTGAGTGAATAGCGGGCTGACCAGCGGAGACATGCTCGTCCCGTGTGAACAGCCAGGCGGCTGCGTGCTTGGGAACGGCGCTGCGCTGCCTCGCAGCCTCGCTGCCTCCGGCGTAAACCCGGCTTGACGAGTGTGGGGGGACGGGGGGGGGGGGGGGGGGGGGGGGTGTGAGGTGGGGGGTGGGCCAAGACCATGTAGGGAGACTTCCAGTTCCTTGTTACGACACAAAACCCAGGAAGCGCAATCGAGTCGCTCAAGCATGACGTTTCTGACTTAGAGGAACTATAACAAAACGCGCAAGTGTTTTTTCCCCAGAGTTTTTGGGTTGGTAGACATGCCAGATACCCACATTAACCTGTAGAAGCACTAACAAAGTGGAATTTGCTATGTCCCCTTTAAAAACTCCTCAAGAGAATCCTTTCAGATTTGGTACAAGCGATTAGATTTCAGTGGTCAAAGGTCAAAGGTTACAGTGACCTCATATTATTGTGAATGCAACATGTCAGGAACCTAGAGGGACTGACACTGCACTGGTTGGCGGTGGCGTACAAACGCAGG